>NC_138553.1:32052823-32260089 GCF_964273705.1 Natrix helvetica
ACGAATGAACCGGTAGTAAAAAAATTAGAAACCCACCACTGGATAGAACCCATTACTTACTTGTGTATGTAAGCAAAATGAGAGAATTTCCTTGGCAATTCCTGAAAAACAAATGTTTTATGTTCTGAAGGACATCATTACTGGCGGTGCTAGTAATATAGTCCTGAAAAAGATCATGTGCTGGAGTCCGATATTGGGCAGGGGAGGGCAACTGCGGTGTCTCCCCTTATTCTTAAAGCATTGTTTTTTGCTAAGATTCAAAAAGCCACCTCTAATTTTTTGCAATAAGCAATTCCTTTTTTTCTCCCTGGATTTTAAGTGGTGGTGGTGGGGTTATAACATAAGGGAGAAAATGTGCCTGGAGTCAAGTATAAGAGAGTTCTAGAAAGAGGATACAAAGAAGAAAACCCAGGAAGTCAAACAGCCATCAGAAGTAGGCAGTTGTTCTGTCACTCAGGGGGACTTTAAAAAGGTGGTTTGTTTTGCTTTTATTCTGTATCTTCCATCACAGCCGGGGGGGGGGGTGTCAGGACCAACAGCCACTCCATACATGGAATGTAGATTGGTGAATTGGAGGAGTTAGTCTAGAAAAAATATGGAGCTAGATGGAATTAGAATTCTTTGGTTTATTTAGATTTGTATAAACTGCTCTGTGTCCTTGGGACTCTTTTATTTACATATACCTATTTGTGTTATGTGTCGGTACACATGCAAAAGCATACTGTGTGGGAGAGATTGCTGTAGAAAACAATTTCCATATAAAAAGCAAGCCTGAATGTTAAGGATTTTTTTCTTGCTGTGGAAGTTTTCTAATACCTTTCTCTTTAAAGTTGGAACTGGGAATGGTTTTTTTCTCAAGTAGGACAAAAAGGGGAAAATAAAGGAACAGAGCCAGATCTCCATCCCCCCCCCATTCTTTAAATTCTAAACGATAGGGTAGAGGTAAGGCGGAAGATGATGTGCTGCACCTTAAGAGAAGGAAGTGACAGAATGTGGATACCACACAGGTCAGAATGTCAGTTCAATCTCTGCGCCCCATGAAAGGCATAAAATCTAGCAATAATTCCATAAAAGTATAGAAGCCAATAAGATGTACACTTCTGAAGATGCTCACTGGATTACAAAAGCTGGAATTAAACAGCACAGCGTTTTAGCAGGCAAAACAAAAACGAGCCATTTGAGCAGTCAAAATGAACTAATCCTGGAAGAGCATATCGTGCTAATCAAAATGATTACCATGAGATCTTTCCTGGGGCCAGTACCCCATTAGTGAATGACCACTGGCTTACCTGAAGGGTCCTTTTCTGTACACCGCGGGAGAGTCCAAGCAATGGGTTAATTCAGTCTGCTTGCCCTTAGGACTGAGGAACTATTTTTCCTTTAGCCACACCTCCTCCTGGTGTGATCAATCCCCCAGAATTCTTAGAAGGAGTCAGTTCGTGCAGACGGAGCGAAGCGTCCAAGATGATGTACTGTTGACACGAAGAACCCGAATCCCGGCCTTGAGAGCCAGGGTGGGTTGGACTCTCCCGCGGTGTACAGAAAAGGACCCTTCAGGTAAGCCAATGGTCATTTTCCTGTACACCGCTTGGAGAGTCCAAGCAATGGGACATACCCAAGTTATTGTCCATCTGGGTGGGCAGAAGGCGGCTCCCGGGATTCGGTCTCTGACGCAACCGCCTGGAGCACACGCCTGCCGAAGGACGCCTCAGCTGAGGCGAAAATGTCCAATTTATAGTGTCGCACAAAAGGAGAAGGAGAGGACCACGTAGCGGCCCTGCAGATGTCCAGGATTGAGGCCTGGGTGGCCCAGGCCGCCGAGGTAGCAGCACTTCATGTGGAGTGTGCGGTGATGCCGCGCGGAACGGCTTTGGATTGGCTTTCATAGGCTGTCGCAATGCAGGCACGAAGCCACCTGCCAATCGTGGAGGAAGAGACCTTCTTCCCTAGGGAACCAGGCTGGAAGGAGAGGAAGAGAGCCTCTGACTTCCTGAACTCCGCAGTGCGAGCGATGTAAACCTTCAGGGCCCTCCTGACATCAAGATTGTGCCAGGAACGCTCTCTGGGATGCGACGGATGAGGACAGAAATTTGGCAACACAATGTCTTGCGCTCTATGGAACCATGAGTTTACTTTGGGGGTAAAGGTCGGGTCCAGCCTCAAAATGACCCTGTCAGGGTGGATGACGCACAAGTCCTGGCGAACAGACAGAGCCGCCAGTTCCGAAATCCGGCGGGCGGACGTGATGGCAATCAAGAAGGCCGTCTTCAGCGTCAGGAATCGAAGAGTAGTAGTGCGTAGAGGCTCGAATGGAGGGCCGGAGAGGGCCCGTAGGACCACGGACAGCTGCCAAGTGGGGTAGCGATGAACGGTGGGAGGGCGAAGGTTAGAGGCGCCCTTGAGGAAGAGTCTCACCTTCGGGATTTTGCTGAGAGGCAAAAGATGGTCGCCCGACCAGACGGTGGACAAGGCCGCCACTTGGCATCGAAGGGTGTTCGGGGCCAGGCCCTTGTTGAGTCCCGCTTGAAGAAAGTCAAGGACTCTGGAAACAGGCGCGGTCGTAGGCTCGATGAGCAGCTCCTCACACCACTTTGCGAATGCGGCCCAAGACGCATCATAAATTCTGGTGGTTGAAGGGCGTCTCGCCGCCTGAATGGTGTTCACTACCTCCTCTGACAGGCCTTCGCCTTTCAGTTGGTCCCCCTCAAGTGCCAGATGGCCAACTGGAGCCACTGGGGCTCTGGGTGAACCACGGCCCCCTGGCTGAGGGAGATCTGGTCCGGAGGGATGCGCCATGGAGGAGACACCGACAGGTGGACAAGGTCGGCGAACCACGACCTGCGGGGCCAGTGTGGGGCCACGAGGAGAACTTCCGCTCCCTCTGTGATGACTTTGGAAATGAATTGAGGAAGGAGAGGCAGGGGCGGGAAGGCATACAGTAGCTCGCGGGGCCACTTGCAACGCAGTGCATCTGTCCCCTCCGCCCCCGGGGTGAAGAACCGGGAGTAGAAGCGGTTGAGCTGCTTGTTGTCCCTGGACGCGAACAGGTCTACGGTCGGATTTCCGAATCTGTTGGACATCTGGTGGAACAGGCGAGGGTCCAGTTTCCACTCCGCAGGATCTATGGTTGTCCTGCTCAACCAGTCTGCCTGTGTGTTGTCCACTCCGGAGATGTGGTCGGAGCGGAGAGATTCCAGGTGGTGCTCCGCCCAGCAGCCCAGGGACTCCGCCTCTCTCATCAGTGCTCTGGATCTGGTGCCACCCTGGCGGTTGATGTGGGCCTTGGTGGCCACATTGTCCGTCATCAGAAGCACATGTTGACGATGGATGGACCGGCTGAAATGGCGCAGGGCCAGGCGAGCAGCTCTCAGTTCCAGTAGGTTGATGCTGTAACTGGTTTCCACTTGGGACCACTTGCCCTGGACAACCAGGGAACCCATGTGGGCTCCCCAGCTGGAGAGGCTGGCGTCTGTGGTGATGATTAACCTCTCGGGCTCCTTGAATAGGTGGCCCTTGAGGATGGCCGGAGACACCCACCAGCGGAGAGACCTCTTCACTTCTGGCGGAACTCGAATCGGTCTGGGAGAGTTGCTCCTGGATGCCCTCTGGTGCGGCAGCAGCAGCCACTGAAGAGCCCTGGAATGCAGGCGGGCCCACGGCACGATGGAAATGCAGGAGATCATTTTTCCCAGCAGCTGCGACAGAAGGACCACTGGAGCCTGCCTCAAGCTCATCACCTTGTGGGTCATGGACCTTAGACCGTCCAACCTGTCTTGGGAGAGGAAAACCCTGCACAAGTTGGTATCTATCACCGCCCCCAGGTGTACAAGTCTGTTTGTTGGAGTGAGATGGCTCTTCTCTATGTTTAGAGTGAAGCCGTGATTTCTGAGGGATCTCTAGTGGTTTGGAGATCCCGCAGGGCCTGCTGCCTGGACGACGACTGGATAAGGATGTCGTCCAGGTAGCACTGGAGCCTTATGGGCCTGCGTCTTAGCTGGGCTGCCACTACCGCCAGAACTTTGGTAAACGTCCGAGGAGCGGACGAGAGGCCGAATGGGAGAGCTTTGTACTGGAAGTGGCGACCTGCATAATAAAAGCGCAGGAACTTCCTGTGCTGTGGACGGATGGGAATGTGGAGGTATGCCTCTTTGAGATCTATAGATGTGAGGAGATCTCCCTGTTGAATCCCCGCCAGGATGGTCTGCAGTGACTGCATCTTGAACCTCCGGTAGGCGATGTGCCTGTTGAGGTTTTTGAGGTCCAAGATGGCTCTCCACCCCCCCCCGAGTTCTTTGGCAGCAGGAAGAGGATGGAGTAAAACCCCCTCCCCTCTTCGCCCTGGGGAACGGGTTCCACGGCCCTGATGTCTAGGAGATGTCTGACTTCCTGGTCCATACGCTCCCTCTTTTGAGGGCAGGATGGGACGGGGCACCGGATGAAGGTCCGGGGGGGGAGGGACAGGAACTCCAGGGAGAGGCCTTCCCTGACTATCTGCAGAACCCAAGCATCCTCGGTTGTCTGGGCCCAATGGGAGGCAAACAGCTGAAGCCGACCCCCGATGGGCGCCGTGCTCGGGCAGTCACTTTGACTTACGGAACGGCCTGTTGGAGGCCCCACCGCGGTTATACTTGCGGAAGCCGAACTGCTGCCTGCCTCTGTCCCGAAAGGGCGCCCTGTCCTGGGACCTGTCGCCCTGCTGACCGAAGGACCTATTGGAGGGAGAGAAGGAAGAGGCAGAGGTGGAAGGCTCGGAGGCACGAAAGGACTGCCTCCTGGAATAGGGAGCGGTCTTACGTTCCTGCTTCTTGGTTAGAGAAGGGAGGATCTTCCTCTTGTCCTTGGACTCGATGAGGAGAGGATCCAGGGACTCGCCAAATAATTTGGACCCCTTGAAGGGGGCGGAAGCCAGCTTCCACTTGTTTTTCTGGTCCGCTTGCCAATGGCGGAGCCAGATCAACCGGCGAGAAGTGATATTAGAGCCGAATGCCCTGGAGGCGAATTTAGTGGCGTTAAGGGAAGCGTCAGCGGCGTATTGGGAAGCCGCGATTATTTTAGACACGTCCTGGTGGAGGCGGACCTCTCCCGCCGGGAGCTTGGTTAGGAGCTCGCGTAGCCAGATCACAGAAGCCCTATTGAAAAAGGAGGCGGATGAAGAGGCCCTAATAGCCCAGGCAGCCGCCAGGTGGGTCTTGTCGCACGCCTTTTCCGCCTTCTTGTCCTCCGCCTTAAGGCCTTCCAGGAGGTCGGCCGGTAGGGAGGAGTTAGAAGTGAGTGCAGCGATGGGCGGGTCGACAGTGGGAAGGGCCAGAAGGTCCTCCAGCACTGGCTCCATAGTATAAAGCTTCCTATCTACCCCACTGGGAGAGGACTGCGTGGCTGGTTGAGCCCACTGGCGCTGGATTAGGTCAAGAAACAGCCCCGGGACCGGAACCAGCTCCTGTTGGGGTGCTGGGACATCAAACATGACCGCATTGGGATTAGCCGGAGTGGCATCCGCCGCCGGCGCGGCCAGCTTGGGCTTGATCCCCACCCTGGTGGCACCCTTGACCTTGTGGAGGACAGATTTTAAAAGGCTGGGCTTGAACAGACATGCAAAGGCGGGCGCTTCAGGGGGGAGGTCCTCATCGTCCGAGAGACCTAGCACCTCCGGGTCAGGGTCCTCAATGGCAGAGGCCTCGCTGACCACCGAGGATTCCAGGGAAGGATGGCGAGCACGCTTGCTTGGAGGGGGAGCTGCCTGATCGGGTTTGGGACCCCTTGGGGCCACTGCAGTGGGATTCTTAAATTTCATGGCCTCCGTGATGCCCTTGGCAATGGCACGGGCCATCAGCTCCTGCATGCGGGGAGATAATCCCTCTGAGTCAGAATCAGAATCCAAACCCTCCTCTAGGGGGGGTGAAGCCTCACCCTGCATATCATCTATGCTAGCATCCCCAGGGGGAGGGGCCTGCTCACAGGCCCAAGAGGGTGCCGGGGAAGCCGGCTCTGCAAATGACCTATTTGGGGATAGGTCCTGGGACTCCACCTCCTCGGCAAGGACTATTTGGAGATCCTCCCGGGAGGGAGGGATTCCTGAGTGGGACTGCTCCCTGTCTGCCTGGCGTCTGGCCTTCTCAAACTGCTTGTCAAGGGCCCGCTGGCGCCTTTCAGCATCCTTGGCCTCAGCCACGGAAGGGGTTCTGGAACGCTGTTTCCCAGAACTACCCCCACCACTCTTGCCCGCACCCCCACTCCCCGATGAGGAGGAACCCTTGCTAGGGGCCTGAGAGAGGCTCGGCCTAGTATCTTGGGAATCGGGGGGACTAGGCAGGTCCATAGTCAATGACCACACAAGATGGAGCAAGGCTATGACAAGGCAGAAGTTAGAGAGAGAGACTGGTTGCTGCAAGGGGAATAAAACAAAAAGATTTGTCAAAATTGCTACATGCACAGTAATTGAGTCAATACGTATGAAATATCCCATGCTTAATACCAGTCAGAGGCCCAGGGGTAGGATTGGGGCCTGCACCGAGGCGCAAGGCTCCGCAGGAGAAGCAGGGAGGAGAATGACTAGAAAAATGCTTTGGCCTGCGCTTACTTAGGCCTCCTCCCTGAGCCGGTATAATGACCGTTGGTATGGCCCAGGAACCAGCACCGCTCGCAAAAATAGGCAAAAGGATGGAGGTGGTGATCCCAGCCTGAGAAACCCTTGCTAGGCCCTGCCACCTCCAGCGGTCTCCTGATAACGAGGCTGATGCAAAATGGTGGCCATGGCTGGGCGCGCTTTTTTCGCGCCTAAAATGGCCGCCGCAACAGCGTGGGGCTAAGGGAGAGCGAGGAGCGAACACGTCTCGAATGGCGACGATTGCTCACTCCTCCCTGCGGCAGAGGTCTTCTAGCAGGCCGGGGAACGAAAAAAACTTCGTCTAAAATAACAAACGAGGGGCCTGGGAACGTAGGAACCTCGCCGCTGCAGCCGCGCCGTTTTAAACGACAAGCGGCAGGCCTCCGAAGCCGTCCCATAAGGATCGGCTGAGGGGCACCCCCCACCACCTTCCAGCTTACCTCCTGGCCTTCAAATGTAAATTCTGCTGGAGAAAAGCGCAGCGATGAGGAGAAAAACGTCTCACGAAGTTGGGGAAATGTTAGGAAAGAGAAATAAAACGCAAATAGAGAGTCCAAGCCAAAAAAGGATTAATTCAGCTCAGAACTCTAGCTAATTACGTCCAAACGGGCTGACTGAGGAAGAATTCTGGGGGATTGATCACACCAGGAGGAGGTGTGGCTAAAGGAAAAATAGTTCCTCAGTCCTAAGGGCAAGCAGACTGAATTAACCCATTGCTTGGACTCTCCAAGCGGTGTACAGTAAAAGTACAAATTCCCTAAATACAGTATGCAGAAACATACTTGTCCAACTATAAACAATGAGGCATTTGGTATTTGTTTCCCTATGTGGAAAATGCAACCTCTGCTAAATCTGTCATGTTAATTATAAATTGAAATTGACATCTTTAGCTGTCCACCTATTTCAATTTGCCGGATATTTTTACAGGCTAAATGCTGCCACGTCAATCACCTTGTTTTTTGATTGACTAAAGTTATTGCTATCCTGAGAGGCAATTGACTTGATTATACTAGATCTATTCTAATAGCAGTTTTTGAAAGTCCTTACTAAGAGCCTCCATTGGAATTGATGTCTATACCATTCAATAATTTGTCTTGGGAGAAAGGAGTTCCCAAAGGACATTAGAATGAATTTTTGGAGAGAACACAGAAATCACAACTGGTCAAAAGCCAGATTGCTGTTGTTGTCCACCCTGCCAAATTTCCAGGCTGAATTTAAAGTGCGGGTTATTACTTATGAAGCCTGATTATGCAGCATCAGGTTACACCAGGCATCATTTGCTGTAACTGAATTTGCCCAAGATCTACTCTGTTCAGTAAGAACAGCAAGGTAACAGTAAGTACTGAACCTATCCTGTTCAATAATCTGCTGCATGGGATAAGACTGTAAAAGGGAAAAAAAGTATTTGTCAAAGCCAGAAAAGTTATCCCCATGTGTTTGGGCTCTACCCATGTCCACTATTCATCTCCTAGTGGTCCTCCATAAGTATGTGTGTGTGTGTGGGAGTTATACATCCTGGCATAGGCACAGAATTCAGGTTTTCATTCTACTCTCATGACAGGGTAGTTTTAATGTGGCAAGTAAAAATATCACAATTTTATGTGGAGAAATCTAAAAAAAGGGAAGAAAATCTAGTCCAAAGAGCAAAACTTTCAACAACATAATCAATTATTTATAAAAGATCACGGTCTCGCATGACAACACACAAAATGTGAATTTTTACTGATAAAGCTTGGTGGAACGTAGTTGCATGTAAACAGAGAGTTGCCCTGTTAAAAAGACATATTTGAGACAAATATAGGTTATGTACACAATGTTTTGACCTCTTTTAAACTATGCCATTGCAAAACTAAATTGTCATAAATTAATTTTACTTCAGAGCTATTGATTTTACTTAACAGAAACAAACCCAACTTGGGGATATTAAAACTAGACCTCATTTATTCAGGGGAACATCTCAGAGAAAGAGCCATGTTTTTTTCCTCCAGGCTTTCCACAATCCTGTGTACCACGGTCTTATGTGGAATCATGTCAATTTTCAAATCAAAAACGAAAGTCTTGTTCTTCATCCTTAAACATTATGTGCTTATACAAACAACAGGACAAGAAGCTATTATGTATCATGCTTTTAATACAAACTTAAAAAAATCTGGAACAATAGAAACTGTACAGATTTGATCAACCTTTGTTGTTTTTAACTAAATCTTTAGACATGCCAATGTCCTGTTCCAAAATATTGCACAACATTCTGAATACAAAGCGCTGATTGTATTCCTCCTTTGCTAGAGAAAAAAAAAGAAAACAGAACCCCACCCCCTCTGAATCCCTACTCAATGGCCCTCTGCCTGTAAAAAACAAAACAAAAACAAGAAAACCAAAGAGACGAACAAGAACAGCATGGACCTCTGCATTAAAAAACATACATAATTATGTCCTCTTTGTGTTCATCCGTCCACTTTAGATCACATGTTGTTGATTCACTCTTCAAAAAGGGTCAGGAAGGAGGGAAACAAGGGAAAAAGGAGCTTTCACTGCTGCTTTTTTAAAATTTTCCTGAAAAAATATTTTTCTCTCCTCTAAGAAAAAATTTTGAAAAGAAAAGTTTCATTTTGTACGTTAGAAATATACATATATTATATATCTCTTACATTTTACAAATGTAGCAAATTATTCAATATAAACAGACAACAAAAAATCAACACAAACCCATAAAAATAAAAGTTAAAAAAATTCTTTTTTCTTCCTATGAAACCAGGTAAATTAGTGCAGGTCTTAAAAATAAAATTGAAGCCAAACATCTAACTCTTGAGACAAGAAGACCGAAAAAGAGGCTGTGAGCTTCATTGTTGTCAGCACTGGAAATGCTTCTGAAGCACAGTTATGTGTTCATTATGTGTTCCTTTAGGAAATAGAGGTTGGTCCCTCCCCCTTTCTTCCTTGTGCATGTAGACTTCTTTTCCAAAAGCAAGAGTATAATAAAGCAGTGTCAAACATCGCAAATTGCAGGTGCTAAGTGAGACTTCCTCCCTATTATTCGAAACCGTAGAAGGGTATACATATAAATCCCTAAAGGTGGGTTTGTGGTATCCTTCTCTGCTACAGGAATAAATTAACAGGAGATTATGCTGGGTGGATAGTCTCTACCAGGGAGGAAGATGTGGTTCAAGTCCAGTGTAATTAACTAGGCAGTCTACATTACAATACACTCCACAGGGGCAAGTGGTTGGCAGTGGTACTTTTAGGGGAAAGCATGAACAAGCGTAAAGCTGAACACTTTGTAATAGTGTTGTTCAGGTTTAAAGTTTCAGCCCTATGCAGTTTTACCTTTTCATTACTGTGTACTTTCCCTCTTCATCCACTGAGTGCATCGGAAAACAGGCAGAGTGCTCAATATACTTTTAGTGTCTTCTTTCCTCGTCCCATGAAAGGGGAGGAAACAAAGAAAGGACTCGCTTTAGGGGCATATTAAAATATCCTAGAGATCAATCCCACAGTGTGCCTAGGCAGGAAACATTTCCCATAACTACACCCATGATACTGAACACATTAAAAATAGTTACCCTTCTCTGGGGGATAGGTGCATCTGGAAGTTAAGGCTTGTGTATATTCTAGCAAGGAATCTTTAATTTAGGTTGAGGGAGTGGGGAAGGGAAACTTAAAAGGTCAGGCTCTAGAAAAACATATTTTAGCTTATCTATTTGACAAGACTTTGCCAGAGAAGATGCAGAAGCAAGATTTAATACAACCAAACTGAGCTATAGAAGAGAGCATAAAGTGGAGGATGTAAAACTGCCTAAATAGGATACCACAGTCAGTTTCCTCTTCCTATCTTCACTGCTCACTCATTTAACTCGTTAAAAAGATTGCTTACATTACCATGGCTAGGTAAATTCTGGGACTCATAATCATTCCATAAGGCATAGATGGGGAAGGTTTCCTATCTAAGGCAAATTCTGTCAATTGGTTTGCAAAAAAACTCAAAATTAGAAGGCCACTATTGTCTATTTCTTCCTGGCATCCTCTCCTGCTGACAAGGAGAAATACGGAATACAATTGGGATTGCTAGCTCACCAACAATAATAAGGAAGGACAGACTCTACATTTCTATCAGTGAACACTTTCTTCACATTCAAATCACTTGGATATTCTATGGCAAGCCCACTTCATCCCTGATGCAGAGCTTTGAGATGGAACAACTTCAAGCTGGAACAGGTATATGAGGTGCTCTTCTATACAAGAATACCTGATTCCTTTCCAATGAAAAATGTAACATTTTTGGTCAAAAGTCCTAGGAGATGTGAAATTCAAAGTGCAAACCCTCTTACCATCCATTCAGAGAATAGCCTATACAATAACTCCTTCATCCCTGTCAAAAGTAGTGCTTATAATATTTGAAAGTAGGAGAACCATCTTTTCTATGAGAACTAGTAATCAAATGATCAGCTACCAATCAGAAGAGCATAGAACCTGGCAAAGTTTCCAACTGATTAATCCAGAGAAACATCAACAGATGTTGCTCAGGCACAAAACAGCAAAAAAACCAACATTCACCCTTACTCTTGAATGAGTGCAATATACAAGGATAATTCTTTTTCACAGGTCAGAAGAATTTTCATATAGAGCTCTATTTATTTGTCATATTATTAGCAAAAGGGACCGAGCTTCCCTAAAATCCACCACAATCTAGCTTTTAAGAAGACTAGAGAAGAAAAGAGGCTTGTAGGAAGCATGAGGCAAAATACTGTCCCAGATGTCATATTATCCTCCAGATAAGAGGAATTTCCAGGGAAATAATATTTTCACTGCAAGACCCTGTCATCACCAGTTAGCATAAGATAAACTTTGTTTTCTGTTCTAAGATTATAAAATCTGAGAGTTCTAAGAAATTTAACTAATTTATCCCACCATCTATGCTGCTCATATATATATATACGAAAACAAACCACAAGTCTCCCCAGGAAGTGCTTGAGATGTTACACAACCAGAGGTATCTAATCATTTCCCATCCCTATCCTAGGCCATCTGAAAAACTGAGAAAATTCAAGACATCTGGGTATGAAGAACATGACAGCACCTGAACAAGGCCATCCTTACAGCAAGCATATTTGAAGACCAGTTCCAATGAGCAGCATGGGAGATTAAATAAAGTAACTCTGGTTCCAACCACTGCTGGGCCAAGAAGGATAGCCTCTTTCATTAAACATACAACAATAGGTAGGAAAAAGCACAGAATACAAGTTTTAAAAAGAATCAGTGCTTCAGCAGCGCTCCCTGGCATGACACAAGAAGTTTCATCTCTTTCCAAGAAGTTATATTTATAAGATTTCAAATATTTCTTAATTATTTTTCTCTCAGGTTTTTTTTTGGGGGGGGGAAGTGGTTTTCCCCAGAATACTCTTATGATGGTCAGTTGGCCAAAACCACTGGCTGGAACGACTGATTGGGATACTGCATGGCATTCAGATTGTAGCTGAGTCCTTCCACAAAGGGTGTCTTCTCCAGGAAAAGGCTGTTGGTGCTTCCACCAAAAACCTGAGCCATGTCAAAGCTGCTGCCACTACTGGCACTGAACTGTGATTCAGGAGGAATGCCACCAGCCTGGGTTTCAGTGGCTACATTATCAAAGAAGAGGCTGCTGGCTCCTGGTGATCCACCATTGTAAACAAACTCCTTGGCATTGGGGGAGAGTTGAGACTGAGGGGCTGGGCTGCCCCCGATGAAGTTCAGAGAATGCATAGACAGGGAAAGGCCTTTGTGCTTCAGCAGGCTATTGGTGGGTGAACGGACCAAACGTTGTGGCTGCTGTGGAACCCCTGTACCATTGGTGCTTGCTCCAGCTCCTCCGCCTTTCTTCATCTTAGTTGAGCCAAACTTTGTGGCAGCAAATGTAGCAGTGGTAAAAGTAATTGGCTGAGCAGATCGTGGGATGAATGTAGGGCTAGGTGACTGACCAAAAGATGGTGATGGAGAATTAGACAAGGAATTGTCCTGGCTTCCAATAGGTACAAACACCTGTGCATCAGGGTTGAAACTGCTCTTGATCTCCTTGTCCAACTCAGCTGCACTGCAGCCCTCACTGTCATCCAGATAGAGGACCTTGACTGACCCTTTCTCACCAATTTGGTAAGAAACCTCAAAAGGATCAATCCAAACACTGAGTTCTTCAGGGACATTGGCTCGCACATCCTCTACAGCAAGTCCACTCCGCTTGGCTGCCATTTCCACTACGGGGTCTACAGTTTCTCCAATATGAACACAACGGTAACCAGAACCTTTCAGAGGTTTCTCTGGATACCAGTGACCTTCATATTTCTTTTTTAGCAGCCTCTCTAGCTCTTCACCAAACAGGTCAGCTCGTCTCCGTGGAAGCTTGTTGTACAGATATGAGATGATGAAGTTCAGAGCAACTTTGATCTCTAGATGCATACTCCCTTTACAGCAAGCAAATTAGGGCAGTATATTAAAAATAGACAAAGGATACAACCATAAATGGATTTTGGCTCCAAACAATCCTGGAAAAAGAGAAAAGGAAGAAAAGCAGTTAGTATGGTATATTTAATATTATTGCAGAGCAATAGTTCGGTTTTAAAACAGTTCATAAAGCAATTGCTATATATTAAATTGTATGCAATTTCAGAGCGATTGTTATGGTGGACAAATCAAGTTTTTTACAAGGGATTTTAAGATACTAAGGAATTGATTTTCCAATCTAATGTACAGCTTTGTTTAAATAATTTTATAGATTTTTTTTTTTAACTGGGACATAAAAGTGATTTAGAAACCAGAAAGTAACTACTGTCTTGAGTGTATAAACTGGCACAATATTTTTTTTCTATTGGGTTGTCTCCAAAGTTATTTTAAAAAATTAAGTCACTTTTTCTCATGTGCCAAGTGTTATTTATCTGAGATTTTGAAAGCCAGAGTATTTGTAAAAGAATAAAATGTGCTGATTTAATATGCAATATTGCCATGTCCTCTAATAGAAATTTAATAGTACAGCATACTCAGTAAAGTTTTAGAGTGCCTGCACATTATATACATGCAAACCTATATATTTACATATGCATGTGTGAATATATAACTTTACTATACTGAAAAGAGCCTTTTAAAGTGATTTAGTTCAAATCTATGATGCACTGCCTAAGCATTCGTCATAATTTTGATGACTTGTTTTCTACAACATTGTTATTGTTTTACTTCATTTGAACATATTCCAGTTTATCTGTATACTTCTTAAAATGCATCTCCAAAAAGTATATGCAAGTCTTCTAAGAAAGAGCTGATTTGAACAGAAAAGAATTGGGAATGCTGTTTCTCATGATCTGAAAACTATAGCTCTAGTCATGTAATCACTGTTATTTGTAAGCCACCCAGAGTCACAGAGTGAGTAGGCGGCCATATAAATCTTCTAAATAAATAACTCAATCTGGATCTAATTATTGCTTCCAAAAAATATGTATCTTAGCCTATATAAATGTTATATTCGGTCTGCATTTATTTATTACATTGTACACTGCCCAGAGTCTGTCTGAGAGAGATGAGCAGTTAAGAAATAAGAAATATAAATATATACTGAACTGCTTAATTTCATTTTGTAGGTTTTTACCCAATTTCTCTTTTTCTTCAAAATAGCGTGGAAACATTGTTTCATAACAATAAAATGTTAAACTTGTATGTCATGACATCCAATGACTGCACTGATCTCTCTTTCTCTCTCTCTCTCTCTTTCTCCCCCTCCCCCCTCTCATTTGTGCATCTGTCTGTCTGTAGAGATACTTGGTATCTTCAGGCACTCACAGTATTTAACATTGGAACAGTATGTTCTATACAGATACAAATGATATTAATAAGCACATTTACCACAACCACCCAATTTATGGTATGTTGATGTGTTGATAGACCTACCTTCTGAATATCTGATACTAAATATAACAATCAAGGTTACATTTAAATTTCATTTTAAGCTACTAGATATAGCAGTTCAGTACATTTATTGAACAAGGAGATAAACTGAGAAGCAAATTATGATGCCTCCCATCCCTATTGTTCTAATAGCAAACAATTAAATATTTGAAGCATTATTTCCTTAGCATCATTTCATATGAACAAAAAATAATATTGGGGAGGAATTAACAAGTAACTACTGACCCTAGGAATGTTCAATTAAACTATAACATGTAAAGATGCAAATATCTAATTATGCTTTTAATGGTTTCTGTGAGGCATGCAGACTAGTTTAAAAAATTCTTAACCAAACATCTTCTTTTAGTGGGGTTGCACTACCAAATGATTTGCTGTCTCTCTCAATCCACATTGTTTAACTGTCCAATAATACTCTTAAGTGCCTAGAAAATATATATAAGATTATTTAAATTGAGGATTGTATGTATCATCAATTTACCTGCAATGTAACAGATCCAGTTTTTAATTGGCACCTTACTCAACAGCCTGTTTTGGGTCCATAAAACATTCAAAAAATGAATAATAGAGTTGAATTTCAATGATGCACTACAAAATGTGGTGGTTTATGGCAAGTATTCTGATAAACTATTGGCTATTCAGAAGCTAGCAGCTCACTGGAAACCTGGGACTAGAACAGCATTCCATTGAGGAACAGGAAGAAAAATTATCTTTTTTCAGTCATAGCGTCATTCTTAGACATCTGTGTCAGCATATCTGCCATTTCTAATTGCAACTGCATTTGTGTACCAATACTTGAAAGCATATTAAATGGTGTGGCAAAAGGACAAAGTGAGGTATTTAATAAACCATAATCTCTTACAGTAATTAAACTATGGAATTTCCCACGAAACAGTAATCTGAGACAGCACCCTTCAAATGTCAGTTCAATTTGTGAAAATTAGATAAGGATGCATGATCCAGTGTCATTTCTTTCATCTTGACCTTCTGGTATTTAAGGAGCAGATATGTATGGGAACTGTACATTTGTTGGAAAGAGATACAAAGATTGGCAGTAAATCCTCCTCTTTCAATGATTAAAATATTTAATGCCTAGAGATTGCCAAAGGGAATAAATTTACGAAGAATAAAATGATAAATGGCTATTAAATTGAGAAGGCTATTTGCTATCTCCAGGTTAACATGAAGCATACCTCTGATTATCAGCTGCTGTGAACCAATGAGAAGAAGACCGCCCTCATGTCCTGTTTGTGGACTTTCCATAGGTATCTAGTTAAGTCATTATGGGAAATTAAGATATTAGAGAAAACAGGTCTTTGTTTTAACCCAGCAAATCTCTTAAAATATAAAGCAGAGCTTTGCATCAAAATGTAAATGGGAGCATAAATACAAGACTTTAAAAGTTCTATTCTTCAAGCACACATGTAGTCCTGGATTTATGACTACAATTGAATCCAAAACTTCCATTTTAAGGAAGACAGTTAAGTGAATTTTGCCCCATTTTACTACCTTTCTTGCCACAGTTGTTAAGAGAATCATTACAGTTACAAAGTTAGTAATATGATTGTTAAGTGAATCTGGTTTTCCCATTGACTTTGCTTAACAGGAGGGCGCAAACTCCAGGAGCAACTAGACTATAAGCTGTACCAAAACTATTTGAATATGCCTATTTAATTTGGGAGGCAAGACCGACTAACACATAAAGTTAAGTATACAAAATGGTTCGTATTTGTGTACTGTTAAATTATTATTTTGAGAAACTAGAACATTTAGGAAAGTAACTTATGACTGTGAAAGGTTTTTTTCCTTTTTTGGGCCACAAGGCTATGGTCTTCAACATGCATACCATAATTTATGACTAAATATTTATCCTAATCAGTCAATCATCCTAAAGAAACATACAAAAAGAAAAATGTTATTCAGAAAATACTATTCTTGTTTGCCACTTTCTCAAGGACAGGAGGCAAATCACATTCAGCTCACTTCTGAATAATTAGGCTTAAGTCCTTCCAGATTCAAAGGGGCTTACTGCCAAATAAATATAATGAGAACAGCAACATTTGGATCTAAAGAAATCCATTTTGTTCTAATGTAGACATGTTAAGTGCCTTTTTAAAAAAAAAGTATCTTTAAAAAAAAAACCTGTAAATTACTCAGTCTTTTTTTAATCTGATGGTCTTGAAACCCAAGAAATAAGAAACAATGACCTACACAATGATCTATTAATAGTAATTAGATCAAGTAACAGAAAGGCAGCAAGTCAAATCAGTCGAAGTCACTTGGCCTTATGTTTCTATTCAAGGATGTTTTATTTTGCTTTGAATTTTTCTGGAATAGATTTCTCATCAGACTAAAAGTACCAAGAAATCTTTTTGAAGGACCTCCCACAATATTGTACATTTTAATATATTCAAATATAGAATCAGAACAAAAATTTACTAAACACAAAAGAATCCTCCAAATTTGGTACATAATTTTTTGAAAAAGATCTGAAAAATAACACCATAGCTTTAATTATTAGCAAAGTAAACTTGCACTCATTAGAATTCTTTAATCCTTAAAATTGTTTATTTGGAAACAAGTGAGACAACTTCAGAGACTAATAACAGAATTAAATCTTTGGGTTTTTTTTCTAGAGCTTCAATAATAAAATCCAAGTTATTTCAAAATAACCAATTATCTTGAGAATATAAAATATAATTGCAATTATTCTGCCTGTGGCAATTATATCCATGAGACAACAAATTAAATAATCTCCATAAGATTGTAATCAATATTACTCAATGATTTTGCATATAAGCAGCTAAAATATAGTTATTTATTTGGGAGGAGTGTATAGTTGCCTAGTCAGAGTATTGAGTAAAATACTTTAAACATAGAATACTAGAGAACTTTAAAAAATGTTCTTATTTATCTAGAGTGGCTGTTAGGCTGATGATCAGAAGTACTTTAAAAAAATAAAAGCCACACTGACCAATTAAAAAATCTGAATTCCTGATTAATCTGTTATGTATGCTTACAGGGGACATTTAAAGAGGAGCTTTGGTTTAACCGACCAAATTTCACACCAATCCGCTCTTTACAGAAACGCAAGTTATTTGATTTAAAGACGAAGGAAGAACAGACGGCGAATCCTAGAAACGTTCTCGAACCACAACTGCTCAACCTAGTATTTCCTCTGTCAAAATCCGTTGCCCCCGTAGGGTTATACGGACAAATCACCAACTCCTTCCCAACCCTCCACACACGTGCGAAGTGGATGTAGTGTTTTCCCCCTAGGGACCTCCCCCCCCCTCCGCCCCGAAAGGTCTCGGGCGGCTTTCTTGCCTGCCCCTCCCCCTACCTCCTTAAGCGCAGTTGCCAACATTCGCTGATGAAGCCTCCCTAATGACCCTACCTCTGTGAACAGTCTCTTGGCCTCCTCTCAATTCGGGTGTCTCCGAAGCCGTACTACCTCATGAATTCAGCATCTGTTACAAAATGGAACGCCCGAGTAAGTGACCTACTTTGTCTTTTAACTACCCTTCTGCATTTGCTTTGCGCCAAAGCTGGCCCAGGCGAGCGCCTGCTCAGCTAAGCCGTGTAAAATTTTCCATGGCGCATGCGCTTTGCGCTCTATTGCTCAACCTCCTCCCCCCCCCTCAGCGCTCCCCCTTGCCATTTCGCATTTCAGCTACAATCGCCGATTTCTCCTCGCCCTCTTTCTCTGCTGTGTGCGGAGAAGCGTATGGAGCAGGAGGGAGGCCGGCTGAGGAAATCTCAGACACTTGGCAAAGCGCACCAGCGCCTACTCCTGACTCTTTCATTCCTCCTTTGCTGGAGGGCCATAAGAAATCTATTCAACCCCCAGCGCAACCCTGCCTACCTAGAAGGGAGACCCAGGATGGACCCTTTTCCTAACACACACCCACACCCCCTCTCTCCAAGCTTTTACACGCGGAGGCAGGGCAAGTCTTGAGGTGTAACCTTCCTGGGAGAAGAGAAGCCACTTTGCCGTTTTCACCACAGAGCAAGAGAGCTATTTTGCCGGCCCTCTCGCGGAGGCTTCCGTTTAGCCCATGGAAGTGTCAAGATACACTTGTGGCCCTAAATCCCTTTCGTGCTCCTTAAAGGGAATCGTGTAAACACGCCTTCGAAATCCACCGAAGGCAGGCGGGGAAAAAAAAAAGAGTCCGTGCCCGAGTGAAGGTTATTGAGACCTGACCTTCTCCCTGGAAGAAACCTGGAACAGCCCAAGTCTTTTCGGAAGGCTGGCCGAGTTTGCTTTTAAAAGCCAGCCTGCTTAACCGAGGGCCCGCATCTCTCTTTCGCGGAAAAACAAATAATCCCAGGTTGCGCGGGGCCCAAGGCGCTGATTAGGCCCCAGGGTCTCTTTGTGGGCCAAAGGAAAATGCCGAGTCTAATTTACCTCACGAACAGGGAACCGGTGGAAGCCGGAAAGTGCGTTTTTGATACCCAGAAAGTATTGCTGCAGGAACGACTACGGCTATTTCATTTCACCAAGCCTCTCCGGCTCCTAACCCAGCCTTTTTTTAAATTTAAAAGAAACACCCTATTGAGAAGGAAGAGCAAGTTTACCCGTCTTAAGACTCCGGACGGAGGTGGGGGGGGGGGGAACCCGCATATCTTATTTTTTTCCCAGGTCTGTGTTTGTGACAAACGAGATCATAAGGAGGCGGCGGGGAGAGAAAATTCGAGTATAAAAGGGATGGAACTACTTTTTAGACAAAGCCGCTCTGGCCATTGATCCGGATTAAGCTAAAGGGAACGAAATAAACTCCCGAGCTCGACCCCCCGACTTTCCATTGTGCCCCCTTCACTCCACCTCCCTCCATTATTTGATATTCACTACCATTTTCATATCCTTAAGAGAAAAAACGAAGACTCGTCCGCAGTATGTTCTCTTTTAACCAAAATCCGTTTTATAGGAATTTCTTTTAATAGTCGGGTCACGATTCCAATAAAATGAGCGAAGACAAAATGGTGAACTGGAGTCGTTCAAGCCAAATGGTTTTCAGACTTCCTCGCCCTTCAAACTAATACTATAATATCAGCAATGTTCTAAGGGAAACAATATTACTAGAAGGGAAGGCAGTTCTCGTAAAGGCAGAGCCGTTCTCCCCTAGAGAACCGGGGAGGGGAGGGGGGAAACTGGCGGAGAAGGAACCCGACATGCCTTCTCAGAACCCCCGACTCGGAAGACCGGAGGCTTCTGAAAGAGGCCCCTTAAAAAAGGGTGAAATCGACCTTTAAAGGAGCAGCGGAGAAAAACAAGCTTGAATAGGAAAAGGTGTCGAGACGGCAAACTTGGTCAAAAAGGCATTCTTCAAACAAATGTAAACAGTATAACTATAGGGAATACTCTTCGATTGTGCCCACCCTCTCCCTCTCTAGCCATAAGCATTTACTTACTTTTTTTTTCCTTTTTCCTTTTTTTCCTTCAGCACCAGGAAAGGTGGTTTGGTGGCTTCTTTTTCTTTCCAGATATTTTTAGGGAGTTTCTTTTTCACAAAGCGCTGATGTGGTATATTCAATATATATTTTTAAACCGTGCGGATGCTATTTCGATAACTTCTCCCCCCTCTATAGGCCAAATCAGAAGTGGGGTGAGAGGGTACTGATTGGAGAGCCCCCTTCTTTCCTTACTTTCCTCCCTCCGCGGGAAGCCTGAAGCCACCCTCTCCCTGGCCCAAAGTGAGCAAAGTAAATGAAAAGTTTCACCCTTAGCAACCCTGCGCAAGGATATTCTCTTCCACACCCATGGTGATGCGACTTGCAAAGGACAAGGAAGGGGAGAGGGGAGGGTGAGCCGGAACTACTTCCCCAACGTCGGTTTCTATTTAACTCTCGATGTGCCGTGGCGTGCGCTTCGCTCTTGTTGCAAATGTTTGTAAGTTGATCGGAAAGGAAAATCGATCTGTCGCTAACAGCAATTTTTGGGGGTACTATGTGTTATTGAATTTACCCCCTTCATACTGTAATTCTACTAGTCGTTTTTTTGCATTAGTTAGTATCATTTAATATAGATTAGATCCCATTATTACAGTTCCAATAACTTAGTAAAATAGTTGGACCACCTGAAGGTCTCAACCCTTTACCTAAGACTTATTTGATCAGAAGTAACCACAGCTGCCGATTCTGTATTAGTATCTCAAATGAAAACCAAGACTTTACAATTCACTTTTAATGAAGACAACAGAAAGTCTTTATTTTCCATTTTCTCTAATGAAACAAATAGACAGTTGGTAGGTTAAAATTTAGGAAATGTGAGAACAGCAGAGTTTACTCCTGATGGGATAGAATTGGTCAAAAACAACCCTGCATTAGACACACAAATACTATGGAAACTTCCCATTGCCTTGCATATAAAATGCAATTTTCTGAAGGCTGATCTTAATACACAAATGCATTTGAATGAAAACTTTGCAGAAGGCTGCCTCATTAATAAACTAGTCTTCAATATAAAACATTCTTTCAGCTACTCTTATCTATTCATATTTAGATCCTTAAATGATGTCTCAAAAATCTAAGCAACAATGCAAAAAGGTGGTATGCTATTGTACTAAATATATGCAAGATAGATCACAATGATGTACATACTAGAATTGTAATTGCAAATAGAATTACTTCCTAATAGAATTATTCAAGTTCCTAGAACAGGTTATTCCTAAATATAATTTACTCATGCTAACTTCCAAAAACATTTCTCCTCCCATTTCTCTAATGTATTAGTATTAAGATTATTTTAAATGGTAAAATAAGACTGCAAGCAGAAGCAAGTGGCTTAATTCAGTCATAATAAAGGGTCCTTGGTGCTGTGTGAGCTCGGTTGTTTTCTTGCAGCTGGTTCATTACCCAATGAAATATGATATGATGTTACCTAGTTGGGGGAGAAAACCCAAATTCATAGAGCACAAAGGACCCCTCATTTCAAACCTGAGCTATAAATATTCTTTATCAATCATAATGATCAATGTTCTTCTCATGGACTTTAGATACCAGTGCCTATTTCTATTAGTTACCTGGCCAAAGAAAAATTACTGTATTTTTTGGAGTATAAGATGCAAATTTCTCCCTAAAAAAAAAAGTCTGAAAATCTGGGTGCATCTTATACACTGAATACAGCCTCCTGAAACCCACCCCCGTTGCAAAATGCATAGCCTTTAGGAGGCTTCCAGAGTTCTCCTGGGGGCTGGGGAGGGCATAAATGAGCGAAAACGGGCTGTGTTTTTGCTCAATTTTGCCCCCCCCCGCAGTCCCCAGGAGCAGGCTATAAGCCTCCTAAAGGCTTTGCATGTCCTTTTTTTGACAAAAAATGGGCCTGTTTTGGCAAAAAATGGGCACTTTATGGGAGGTCTGCAGAATGCAAAACCTTTTTTAAAAAATTACCTCTTCAAAACCTTGGTGCATCTTATACTCCAAAAAATACGGTACCTACATGTATGGTTTTGAAACAGTCTTATGCTTTTAATAAAAGGTAAAGGTCAGTTTTTGTTACTATAAACTACACATAACTCTCCTCCCACAATGTACCCAATATTGTGTAGAATTTCAAGCTTTTCCAAAACCTTCCTCAGTTTCTGATATCTGCATATGACAAACACCTATAAGCAAACCCTACTTTTACCCTATTTCTGAAAAAAGTTCTGCAGAAAAGGGACACCTGTTTGAACAATATACATACAGATATACAAAGGTAATCGTAGACTTGCAACCATAATTGAGGCCCCATTTTACGATCTTTCTTGCCTCAATTGTTAAGAAAGTCAGTGCAGCTGTTAAGTTAGTAACAGGGTTGTTGAGTGAATCTAGCTTCCCCATTGACTTTTGTCAGGTCCCAAAAGGTGATCACATGACCCCAGGACATGGCCAATGTCTGAACTTTTGACCAGATGACCATGGAGTTGCTGCAACCATCATGAGTGTGCATTCTGAGTCATTACTTTTGCTATCGTCGAATTGGCACTAAACAAATGGAAGTCGGGGACTACCTGTATGTGTCTATAGCAGGAAAAAAAGTATGCCTGTTTTATCCCTGCCTGAAGTCAGTCCCAACAGACATCCTAAACTTGCTCATTGTTAATTTTTCAAAGAGACAAGGCAAAATCCAAGGGTACTCTAGTAACCACTGCTTGCTGAGTGTTTGATGGTAACACATCCTATTTTGTGGAGGCCTCAACTTTCTTAATAAAGACCTGGTGAAGCAGACTTTGAACTTTCCCTTCGAGAAGGGCTGGTGGTAGTCCGTAGGTGGGGAGGCTGGTATTCAACTTTTGCCTCCCCCACGGCGGAAGGGCCGTCTCACCTGGCACAGAGAGCGGGACAGAGGCAGCCTTCTTGTTTTGGACACAGCCGTACGGCCTACAAAAACTCGCAACGTTTACCGAAGCGCAATGTGTGTGCGTTTCCCAGTCGATCAGTTTAATTTTAAGGCAGGTAGTTAAGCGTTTCGATGATCCCTCAACTTCGTCATTTGCGGTCCTGCCGCTCGCGGACCTGTTCAAAACAATACGTTGTCGGAGCGTACTTACTCCTCCGCTTAAAGTCCGCGGCCCGCATATTTAATCTCACATATTTTGCTGCTTATTTTCGTCCCTCAAATGCTGAAGGATATGTAAATCACCTCACATCCCCTAAACAAAACCTCACAAGACACGGCTGTCAGATGGCATTTAAACTATTCATGGAGTACGTTTCCCTTGGCTGAACTGTGAATGCGCATGATTAGGGACTATTTTCTCACCAGTGCGCCGGTGCATCATCCTCGTCAACGTAACTTCAGACGCAAGCAGAGAACTCGGAAGAACAGCCTGCAGGGCGTAGAAGCGCACGCAGTTCTAAAAATAACAGCACCATGATAGCAACAGCCTTCCGATTGGCTAGAGGCATGAAGGGTTCCGCAGATTGGCCATTTGACTTAACCAGTAGCTAAATTTTTTTACTACGCATGCAAAGAACAATTCGGACGGTTCGAAGAAGGTTCATGGGAAGTGTAGTTTTTATTTAAAAAGCGGCCTCGGAATTCTCAAATAAAAAGCCACTGGAGAAAAAGGTGAAGCTCCGATGTTCAAAAGGAAGGCAACACGGTGTTTTATCAGCTTCTATTGACTGACGTCTATGTTTTTCTTCAAAGATATTTTCATACTTTGCATTTGTGAGTTGGTTTCAGAATCTTATTCACTTTTTTTCTAATGCTAAAGAACCTGGAGCTCAGTTCAGTTTGTAGGAAGTTATCACCTAGCCCTCTCCCAGAAAAATGAAATATCCTAGGAAATATTGATAAGGCAGAATATTATATTTTCCTGGATGTGAAAAAGGGAGAAACACATTTTAAACACTAAATTCCTACAGCTTCCTGCCCATCCCCACTTTATCAATGGGCCATTAAGAAGGCCAAGCTAGTCCACTTTACATAATAAAGAGTTCTCCTCTTCAGCTGTGATGGGATTAAGGCAGGATAATAAGCCTTTACTCAACTGACCACATGGCATCTGAACTCAAACCTGGATTCAAAACAGCCTAGAGGGTTGCCCTTGCACGGGCCCATGGGAGTCTGACAACCAATCAGAATACACTTCTTACACAGGAACAGGAAACAGATAGGTGGGGCAGAACAGATTATAAAAATCCCTGCAAGCCCTTCTTCTTGTCTTCTCTTCCCTTCTCTTCTCTTCTCCACCAACATTGAAGCATGTGATCACCTTTTCTGTTCAGGACTCAGGCCATGTGGTCCTGTCCACCATTAAACCATCTTTCCAAGCAGCCTCCATGTCTCCAGTGTCTTTTTTCCCCACTTGGAGCCGAACCCAGAAGGACATTTCTCCCAACAATTGGCACACCACAGATGGGACTCCAAGCTAGCCTAACAAATGGATATGGCCCAGGTAAGCCTCCCATGCCGGCACAGACCCCATTGAGTCTGTGGGTGGACTTTATCTTGGCCTTAGCCATTTGGATCTAGGCTTTAAAGGGGTTTTGAGTTTGAGCTCAAAGGCTGCCTGGAAAGAAGGTGAGTACCTCTAAATTTTAATTCTCTAAAATTTAATTTTAAAGCATGGGAAATGTGTGTATGCCTGCCTGTGTGTGACTAGTGTGTGTGAAAATGGATGGAAAAGTGAATGGATTTTTTATTTTTTGTTGTTGCTGCTGTTTTTGTCCTGTGAGAGAAAAAAAGCTAAAGCCCATAAGAAAGTTAGTGAGAAAAAGGGAGGTACGCATACCCGCTCCGACAGCACCCCTCCTGGGTCACTGTGCGGCTGGTCCTCCGGGTCTCTTTCCCCAAGACTTGAAACTGTAAGAAAAGTCCCTGCGTGAAAGGGCGCGAATCGAAAGTCCCTGCGTGAAAGGGCGCGAATCGAGAGAAGGTTCCCGCGGTGAGGAACGCGATAAAAGTCCCTCCGAAGGGCACCCCCAGAAAAGTCCCTCCGAAGGGCACCAATAAGACCCTCCGAAGGGCAAACAGAGAAAGTCCCTTCAAAAGGGCGCGAAAGGTCCTCTAAGGACGCGAAAGTAAAGTGGGGAAATACGAAGTGGCAAACCCGGCTAGGACGAAGTGAACCCACATCTAAACGGGATCATGGGAAGCGGTAGCTCGAGGGTAGCCATGGAAACCCCCCTAGGGGAGTTGTTGGGGGCCTGGGACGAAAAGCAAATGCCCGTCCTGGCCGGAATGAAGAAAAAAAAGAGCAGATTGTAGAAAATGGGCTTTGCTGAAAGATGATACAGGAAAAACTAATTTGGCTGAAAAGGTACTTAAAAGGAAATGGTGGGATTTCTTTTTTTTTCCTCTTGTCTGTCTCTTTCTCTGTCTTCTATATAACCACGTGGTTTTTGTTTCTTAAGATTTGTGCCTTCCCCAATTTAACTGAAATTCATGGTGGGAATGATTTTGTTTTTCCCTCTTTGTCTGTGTGTGTGTATGTCTAAGTCTTTGTGCACCCTCAAGGTAATTGTAACTAAGATGTCTCCAATCCAAAAGACAAGAATTTTAAAGTGTTCAAAGAAAGAAAGGAGTAAACTGGCAGAAATTGCCTTCGCTCAGTTTGTTGGGCCCACAAAAACTGAGTGAAGGTGGAGGGAATCTTTGCTTTGCATCTGTTTTGGCCAGCAGAGACAGAGTAAAGATACTTTTTTCTTCCTTCCTTCCTTGCCTATACCTTAAAGTAACAACCCAGGAAATGTTTGCAAGAAAAGTTTCATCCTTGCATTTATTGTGTGTCTAAATGATTTTACCTGTCCATTTCTTTCCTGGAGCATGTGAATCCAGACCCCATTTCTCATCTGTGATATCCCCATAATGTTTATCTGTTTATCTGCTTAGTAACTAATGGTTTTATTTTTTTCAAACTCTGCCTGCAAGCTATCTACCCCCCCCACGCCCCTCCCTTACCTCTAATCCTCCAACAATGCCTTTTCTGTGGGGGAGGGAACCTTGTTCTCATGTCTTTCAGCCCTAGAAGATTGTACTCTTCAGGTGAGTATAGATTTTTTTTCCCTTTGGGGGGGAGGAGGAGAGTGTTGCCTTGTGTGTGCATGTATGAAATGAAGGAAATTCCTACTAAAGGTTTGCCTTCAACCTGAGTAAAAACCCTCTGCACATTTTTCTGACCAACCTACTCTTATTAGTCCTAAAGTAAAAACCTGGCCTCCAGAAGGCAGTTTTGATTTAGATTTTGTCAACAAATTTGCTGATTTTCTGGCCACCATCAGATGAATCAAGGGCCCCACCCAGATGCAAATGATGTGTTAATGAAAGTCTCCATACATCTTGATATTTAAAAATGCCAGCGCGTGCTGGGATATCAAGATAGAATTTGGATCTTTAAAAATTAGCCAGCATCCGCTGGCAGGTCCAAATTAGAAACGAACACCCCAGGGCAGAGACAGGTATTAACAATCTAGTGCTTAAGGAAATAGGACAACGGGGTCACTTCAAGCAAAAGTAAGAAATTTAGCAGGTAACAAAAAGGTAAAGCCTGTCTGAATGGAAGACCTAGGTAATTGGACTTGATTAATTTGATGTAATGTCTGTTAAGAAATTCTGTGTGTGTGCGCGTGATCATTTCCAGACCTGGAGGGAAGTTGAGATCCTTTAATAATAGAAAATGGAGCTCATTGGCTTATGTACAGCTCCCTGAAGTAATTGTAATAACTGCCTTGCATGAAGAACGAATGAAATGGGATTTTTGTATGTGAAATTAATGATTGCAGTGCAAATGTGAGTATGTTGATGGTAAAGTTGGTATGAATGTAGTTTGATTCCCTTTCATATAAAGAAGCAGTCAGTTACAAGGTTGTTTAATGGTATGTGTGTGTATGCATGTGTGTTATCATTTCCAAACCTGAAGGGAGGGTGAGATCCTCTAATAAAAGAAAATGAAGCTTGGTGGCTTGTGAAAAAAAAAAAAAAGCTTCCTGAAATACCTATGATTGTTTGGCATGAGCAAGCACGAAGGTCTGATTGCAATATGAATGTGAGTATGTGTCCCTCATGCCCCAGGGAGTGATAAGTGAATGGATGCAGAGATCCACGTGATTGCCTGTGTGAATTCCCCCCCCCCCTCTTCCTTCTGGGTCATTCTTTGGAGGGAAGTAGGAAAAGCGGGGAGAATGAATGTCTGCTCATTTTACCATGAGTGTGTGTATGAAATGCCCCAGTGATACCTGTGAATGCCTCTGGGCATCCCCCCCCCCTCCTTCTTTCCCTCCTTCCTTTTGGGTCATTAAAGGCTGAAATTTTTTCTCCTCACTTTAACCACTTTTCCCCCCCCTCTCTTCTGAGAAATTTGGAGTAAATGGGTGATCTGCTCCCGCTTACCTTTCACTATTGTGATCTTTTATCTGCATATAACAATTATGCAGTTACATTTCTTTGCTCTGAATACAATTTTGATTTTTTTTTCTTGAAATTTTTGAGGTTTAAAATGCTTAATTAAACCTATAAAAAGGAATGATTTTGAGATATTTTGCTTACATTTGTAAATGTTTTAACATACTTAATGAGAATTTGCTTCCATCTGAATGGAATTTGATATTTTGGAGTGTTGACTCAAAGTACCTTTTTTTTTTAAATTGCATTTTTTTTTAAAAGCTGTTCTTCTTACCTCCCTCTTTTACACCTGAGTGCATTTTTAAACGCTTATGAGTCAAGGTGCTCTACCCTATGAGATTTTGTTTGTTTGTTTGTTTGCAACACAAGTTGTTGTCCATCTTGGAAATTTACTCATCTTACTGCAAAAGTGTTTCAATCATACAGGCAGTGGGAATGTCATGTTCCATGAAATTTACATCGTCTACCTCCTGAAATAATGTTTGGATTTCCACACTTGGACAGAATGGATGATATTCCACAACATGAGACTAAAGATATGTCTGTAAAGAACTGTATTCTTGGCCTCTCTTTTTTTTTTAACCTCAGAAACACAGGACTGCTAGCTCAAACCATAACTCTCCAATTTGCTGCTGGTGATTGCCTCCTGATAAAACCTGACATGAGGAGAAAAAAAAAAAACTTAGCCAAGCCTGGGACAGACTGCCAAGACTGACTGACCACTCTTACCAGCCTTACCACCAAACCAAGCATGCCACCCTAGCAGACATGAAAGAACCCTAAAGGAGATGAAGAAGTAAAGACCAAAAGACTCTCTTCTATCCCCAGAAGACAGCTGTAAAGACTATGGGGGAGGGTGGAAACTGATTGTAAAGTTTTGTTTCTTTGCCTCCTTCACAGAAATTGTAATTGTAATTCTTCTTTCCTGTCTCATTTATATTGTAATCAGTTTAATGTATTCATGTAAGAATTGTATTTGAGAATGGCTAGCACAGCAAGTTCTGAACACCTTAGATTCCTGGCTGGTGGGAGGGAAATTTTGTCCAAAATATCTGTATTTTCTGTATTTTGAAGCAGACACACACACACACACACACACACACACACACACAAAGAGAGAGAGAGGGAGAGGGGGGGGCTCCATTCAGAAACTATCTCCTCCACAAAGCTTTTCTTAGGTTGATTTTTTTCCCCTGGGGAAAAAAAAAGCCTAAGCAGTGATATCTCCCTTTTAATCCCATAGGGGAGGGTCAGTTCCCCTCAGGCAATTCCCCCACTTGAAGAGTAGCAGAAAGGATCTTCAAAACTCAAACCCTGTGACTCAAAAATAAATGATGCTGCCCAATTGCCCAGTAAAGCAGGACATGTTGCACTGGTGGTCTCTGATAGGAGTCCCTGGGCTCATTGTGTGTAACTTAAAAAAAAATACTAAATAGCTTGTATTGCACACTAGCTAAACTCAATTTGGCCTCACTAAAATAGGAGCCAGGGCAAGTTAAAGAAATCCCTTGGAAATGGGCAGCCTGTACTTCTTTAAAAGGAAGAATCCTTCAATGGCTGTGAAGTTTTTTTGGGACTTCTGCTTGCTTGTAGTCTGGAAGCTCACAGAAAGTGATATCAAACACCTGAAAATAATTGGCATGGTAAATTGGATATTGTAAATTTCTTTCCAGAAATTGTGCCCTGGTTGCTAAGACCTTCATGGTTGAAAGCTCTCTGGGAGCCACTGAAGGGATCCTTCTGCTGTCTCTTTCAATGCTTTTCCATCAGAAAAATTAAGTTTCCCTGATCTGACCAATTTTATCTTTTGTCAAAAACATGTGCGTTCCACTCACATTTTTTTGAAAAAAAAAAAGGAGGGATTGTAGGAAGTTATCACCTAGCCCTCTCCCAGAAAAATGAAATATCCTAGGAAATATTGATAAGGCAGAATATTATATTTTCCTGGATGTGAAAAAGGGAGAAACACATTTTAAACACTAAATTCCTACAGCTTCCTGCCCATCCCCACTTTATCAATGGGCCATTAAGAAGGCCAAGCTAGTCCACTTTACATAATAAAGAGTTCTCCTCTTCAGCTGTGATGGGATTAAGGCAGGATAATAAGCCTTTACTCAACTGACCACATGGCATCTGAACTCAAACCTGGATTCAAAACAGCCTAGAGGGTTGCCCTTGCACGGGCCCATGGGAGTCTGACAACCAATCAGAATACACTTCTTACACAGGAACAGGAAACAGATAGGTGGGGCAGAACAGATTATAAAAATCCCTGCAAGCCCTTCTTCTTGTCTTCTCTTCCCTTCTCTTCTCTTCTCCACCAACATTGAAGCATGTGATCACCTTTTCTGTTCAGGACTCAGGCCATGTGGTCCTGTCCACCATTAAACCATCTTTCCAAGCAGCCTCCATGTCTCCAGTGTCTTTTTTCCCCACTTGGAGCCGAACCCAGAAGGACATTTCTCCCAACAAGTTAATCCTATTTGTTGGCATAGCTCATAGATTAAGGGTGTTTAGTTGAATAGCTTAGCTATTATGTTTGGGACAAAATTCTTCAATTATATTGTACTATTCTTTTGTGATAATTACCGGCATTGAATAAATGACCCAGATATGCCAACTAGTATTTAAAGCAAAGCTTTCCACCACCCACCACCCCAAATAGGTCTAAATCTAGGGGGGAAATATATTTTTGGATATTTACTTTTAATTGAAACTTTTAATGTTGAAAAGTACACACTAAAAATCCCAAGATCTACAAGAATCAATGTTGTATTAATATATTAAACGGTATTCAAGTAGGGTGGTGGTGGTAATATGTGTAAATGTATTCGGGTTTTTTGATGCACCTTTTCCTTTTTTAGCGTCTTGATTGGTGTGTGGGGGTTTTGTTCTTTTTTTAGATTTTTTGGAGTTTGTATTTTAACCTTTTTGAATAAATAAAAATAGACCCAGTAAAAACATTTTCTCCAATTGCATTAAGAATTGAATCTTTTATTCTTCCTTTGAAGCCCAAATCAAAAACAATACAGTAGTATTGTACAGTACAGTAGTTAACTGAAAAGTGTAATGGTAGATATACATATTGTTAAACACTGAAATACCTATAGATTGCTGAATACTGGACAACAGGTTAATTAAAATGAATTGAAACATAACTATATAGATATGACAGTGTCCTTTATTCTTAAAATTATATTTTAAAATTGAAGACATTTAATGTGACTGGCCATTAAAAGGCATAAAATGTTAATAAAATAAGAGCCCCCTTTTGAAGAAGGGCAGTTTACTAATTCAAAAAAATAAGTAAAATAATTTGTTTTTCTGTTCTCAGCAGCTGTATTTGATGAATAGTGAAGTTAAATTGATTTTAAAAGGTCATTTGTTCAATGATAAGAATATTTCCTTTTCTAGACATAGAAAAGAATTGTAATTAAAATTGCAATCCATAATTACTCTCCTAAATTAATATTTCCTTTTCTAGACATAGAAAAGTAATGTAATTAAAATTGCAATCCATAATTAGTATCCTAAATTAATGGAGATCAGATAGTATTCCTTATCTTTAAAAAGACATATCCAAGGCCCTTTTTCAAATCCAACTGTCACAATACTTGACTAAAATTAATTGTTTATGTGAAAAAGCCATTGATTCTTATTCCAAGGAATTTAGGAATACAGATCAATCATTTGGAATTCATATTTTTTCAAGTAGATAACTCATCACTATGTAATAGTCTACCATATTCATATTTATATTAGAATTAGTTAAGGATAATTAGGAAGACAGACAGTAATAGTAAATTCATAAGCAATTGTATATTAATACATCAATTAATTCATTTTTATTGGAAGCAAATTACTGTAAAATTCCAATAGTATTAGTCCTGAAATTTCCAGGTATTTTACTATAGTCATTTCTAAATAGTATGAAACAATAGGAATGTACTAATAAAAAATTAAATCCAGATATGTTAATAGTTATTGGTATTTACCAGAACACAGAACTGCTTCTTCTGTTACAATTGACTATATTTCCATAGAATAACTAATGTCTAAATTGCAAGATCCTCTGCAATTAATAACATATTCCTATACAATATAGTATTTTGCATCTCAAAGTGACTTAATGTGCTTCTTGGCACCTTTCATTTGACAGGCAGGAAAAAACTCATTTCCTTTGAGTTTAAATGTCAGCTGATGAGAAGTATGATGGAGGATGAATGAGTGCTAATTATAGCTAATTATAGACTGACTAATCTTTCCTGGTATTAAAACTACTATGATAGAAGGGTGTTTGTTATTGTTTTCTTTCACATTTTTCTTCTAATTGTTCAGTAGATGCCATTTGATGTGATTACTAAATTTTCTAGACTGTTTTTACAATCTATATTAGACTTAGATTTTGGGCTGGAATTTTTTAGAAAACAAGTGATTCTCACTAGGACAAGAAATTATTCTAATCAGTACATTAGGTTTTATGTTCCTCTAGTTCAGGTGATTCAGTGCTTCATTCCCTTGTTAGAAAGATTTAATTGATTAGATAATTGTTGTTTTGAAATCATTTGTAGGGCAAGATTTCAGAAACAAATGAGACAAACCATCTGAATTTAAGCTAACCATATAACCATTATATGCTGTATTCAGAAAGACACATGATTAAGTGATTCAGATAATTAGTTATAGGTCTTTTCATGTCTGCTCTCATGATCGAGCCCAAGCTTAATAGTTACAATTCCATCCTGGTCTGGATAAATACTGCAATTTTCAGGCAGTTGTACAGCCTTTTTATACAGAACCACCGTATGTACAAGCATATATTGAGAAAGGAAGCCAATGTATAAAAATACGTCCTGCATATCCCCACTGCAATGAATGAGAATTGTAGAAAAAGAAAACTGCTGTTTTGTGAATGCCCATTAGTTACAGTAGACACCTGACAAGATTGTTTTCCCCAGATCACTTCTTTATCTTTCCACATATTTTAACATGTTCCATGGACTTGGTACTTCCCTTCAATTATGACTAAAGCCCTACAAAGAAACATGGTAGTTCTCAATGTGTGTTTTATAATACCTATTGCGCTAAATTCTAGCGGTCTAAAACTTGCCACATAATTTTTAGGTAGTTATTAATTCATGATGAGATGACAACAGTTTCTATATTACCTCTACTTTTTTAAAAAAAAATATTTTGTCATTTGCCTGATTTAAAGGCCAATGAAATTAAGTGATGAATGAAAGTTCCAAATTTTTCATCTGATAACTGGTGTGTGTTTAGAATTTTTATGCATTTCTACTTATTGCATGATCACAAAATACACGCAAGAGAAATTTTAAAAAGTTTTTATAATAGATCATCTCCCACAAAATTATTATATTCTATAATGATCATAAAAAGGAATAAAGGTAAACAAATATACACTGAGGGCAGGGGAAGGACAGGGAGGTAATAGATACAAATGGGCTTAAGATATGGTTCATGTGTATGGGGTAGAAATGAATTTGGCTTACTTTGTGGTATATTCCTGCTTTCTATATTTACATCCTAAAGATTACTGATGATTATTCACTCATTTGGACTGAAGTAATGCAGTCCATTAGGGAATATTGTGATAATGTTAAAATTTACATTCTGTAAAGGAACTCCACCCTTGAGAGATCCTTGCACAGTACATGTTCCTCCATTTAAATCTCTATGAATAAAATGGTCTCTAATTATAATGTTAAACATCTTCCTAGAATAAGTGTTAAAAATACCAAATTGGTTGCAATTTGCATATTTTAAGAACCAAAAGATTATTAAAAATAATGTATGATCCCCAATTCTCTCTTTACTATTTCCTAAACAAGTACATTAAAATATTTGTTTTGAGGGAGGCTGAAATACAGTGTACTGATTCACTGCCACATTACAGCCTAATCATGTAGTTGTTAAATAAATCACATGGTTATGTCCTATTCCAAAACACCATTTGAGTAACAAGTCTGCAGTATGAGTTTATATGCTTAAATAATTAAATACAATGGAAGTGAATAAAAACAATTGGAAATTATGTCTTTCTAAAAACCTTAAGAATGCCTGAGAACAGGATTAGGAGGATGTGAGGGTATTTCCTTTCCTAAACCTGATTTGTGGATATGTATTTTATTACCTTTGTGTTTAAAGTCACTATAATTACCATATGCTTTTTTTCTAAATGGACTACAACATATATAAAATTTGGCTGTGATTTGATAGCTGATAATAACTCATGACATTTTGTAATTTTGATTTTGTAACTAGGACGACTATTGCACAATAAAAATATGCACACCCAACTTTTAAAATCCCGCTTCTCATGATTAGCACCTGGAATTTCAGATACTATATTTGTACAATACCCTTTGCTGAACAATAAACAAGTAAATAATCTGAGTATGGCTCAAAGGGCAGATAAACTTTCATAGAAAAAAATGTTGTATGGTATAATCATATTGTACTGATGCAAGAAACACAAGTTAGGGTAATACCAAATGTTGTTCTTTATTGATTTATTCAGCTTGTATGCTGTCTCAGTCACTGAGCAATTCTAAATTACTGTTTATAGCCCTTTATTGTTATGGATGTTAAACTACCACTACCAATTTATGCCTGAATTTAACTCCCTGATAACTAACAAACTAACAACAATCACACACACACACCAACCTAAGATCAAGAAATGTAGATATGAGTTTTCTCATTAGACTATTATAAAACTTTATTGTGATATAATCCACAACACTGAAATAACAACTAATCAAATTCTTCAGAAAACCTTGGGTTTGACCTAATATACCATGAAAGAATTGTCAGAAAAAAGGTCTGTGTCTATCAAGATCCATGGTCTGAATTCCAATTTACTTATTTAGTGATTCAAATTATAATATTTAACTCAATATTTGTTTTCATTGAAAAATGTCAATAATTTTTAGTAAGCAATATTTTCCATCAAAGTATTCGATTTAATTTAATTGCTTTCCTATAAAAATGAAGTCCAAAATTTTTCAGGAGCACTTTCACAATGGAGATGGGATCATCTTTTTTTGAAGCCATATTTCTTTCGCTCATAAAAGAGATCTGTTTTTGAACTCCCCAAATTGACAATCTTGGGACAGCCATCTCTCTGGAACGGTACGAAAGACAAACAGTTAGAACAAGCTATGCCTAATAGATTCCAAAAGGAATAATCATAGTATCTGTATATCACAATTCCAATAAAATATGTGTCTGTGTGTATGGATGTGTGCAAGAATGAGATATGTTATGTCCTGTATTAACCCACATACTGCCTATAGATAATTATGATGTCCTATTCCTAATATCAAATTAAGAGATAGTACTTTACATTCCAGACTGCAATCTTACAAAGCATTTACTTAAAAGAAACTTGCCACTAAATTTGATGAGACTAGCATAGAAATACAAAAGGGTAGGATTTATTTCAATGTAATTTCTTCATAAAATCCTACAATCAACTGTAATTGCCCAAAAGGTGCATTATTTGAATAGCACTTTCCTGAAACTCAGGAACGTAGAATTTGAAACAAATAAACAAATAAAAACAATGAAGCAGGCATAGACAACAAAAAGGAGCAAAATCCAGTAAAGGTATAAGCAAATGGATATAATATATTCAAAGTACAGAGTTTTTTTAAAAAGAAAGACACAGTATATGGCAGATATACTAACTTTCTAAAAATAATCCCACTCGTGATGCTTGTGGAATAATATTGTACCTTAATGAAATACTTTGTTTTTTTGGTTAATCTGAATGACTTTTGAAAGGCAATCTGCTAAAATGGGAAAGATTTTTGTACATATTTGTTTTCTTATCTTTTCAACTGTTTTGTTTCTTCCTATCATTACAAGTGCAGGGTCTGCTTTTTTCATTGAACCAAGTATTGATCCATTGGTTGTGACAGGAATTGACCAACCAGTTTGGTACCTGAGCCAGCCATCATGGGCTGAGATTGACAGCAATAGCATTTGGATTTATATACTGACTTCACAGTGCTTTACAGCCCTCTCTTAAGTGGTTTAGTCAGCATTTTGCCCCCAACAATCTGGGTCCTCATTTTACCCATCTCGGAAGGATGGAAGGCTGAGTCAACCTTGAGCCTGGCGAGATTTGAATTTCCAGATTGCAGGCAGCCACCAATCAACAGAAGTAACCTGCAGTACTACACTCTAACAACTGCGCCATTGTGGCTCATAGCAGTCAGGCTCTCAGCGGTCAACTAGATTTCATAGAATTCAAGAGTCTACTACTGCTCAAAAGTCTCCATGGTGCCTTAAACGCTGGACCAAACTGGCTCTCCAATTATCTTCCAAACTACTGTATATTTATTCAATTCCTACCCTAATGTTCAACTAATCATAATCATTTAGCCATTGTCTATCCACTGCAGGATGAAGTCTTCTTTCACAATTTTTCAACCAATATGGTCCTAAGCTTTATTTTGCCAATTGGGCCCACAATACTTGCTGATGTCATCATCCATTTTGTTTTAGGTCTATCAAGTGGGATCCATTCTATGACTGTCTTGGTCCACCTGCCATTAGTTCTTGCTATGTGACCAGCCCATTTCCATTTCAATTCTTTTACTCTTAATGATATTGTGTACTATAGTACTAGAAGTTTCTTTAAACAATTAGTTCTAACCTCCTATAATCTAAACAATAAGATATAGAAGTATGCCCAAAAATTAATTTGAGAAAATTTGAATAAGAATTCTCACTTTTAGGTAGTTTAATATAAGAGGGCACATATTAGTTAAAAATAAAAGTACAGATATTAAATTCAAATGCCCAAAGTTTACATAGTTTTTTGAGCAACAATAATTTAAGAATATTGTGTGTGTGTGTATTGTATTCTTAAATTGTTTTTACACACACGCATACACAAACATTCAGAAAGTATTCAGACCCTCTTCCCTTTTGTTATGCTACAGTTGTTGAAATTTATTTTTTTCTCATTAATCTACACTCAGTACCTCATAATAACAAAGTGAAAACAAAAGTTTAGAAATGTCTGTAAATTTATTAAAAAGAAAAAACCGAAATAGCACATTGGCATAAGTATTCAGAGCTTTTGCAACAAACACTTAAAATTTAGCTCTGTTGCCCCATATTTCTCTTAATCGTTGCTGAGATGTTTCTATATTTTGATTGGAGTCAACCTGTGGTAAATTAAATTCTTTGGACGTGATTTGGGAAGGCACACACCTCTCTATAGAAGCTGTCACAGCTGGCAATGCATACTGTAGCAAAGCAAAAGCCATGAGATCAAAGGGACTGCCTGCAGAGCTCAGAGATAGGATTATTGCAAGGCACAGATCTGGGGAAGGCTACAATGAAATTTCTGCTGCGCTGAAGGTTCTAACAATACAATGGCCTCCATAATTCTCAAATGGAAGATTTTTGGCACAATCAGGACTGTTCCAAGAGCTGGTTGCCCAAACTGAGCAATTGGTGGAGGAAGGGCCTTAGTAAGAGAAGTAACTAAGAACTGACTGAGCGCGAGAGATCCTGTGTGAGATGGTATAACAATGACTATAGCCCTCTAACAATCTGAGCTTTATGGCAAGAGTGGCTAGATGAAGCCTCTCCTCAGTGCAAAACACATGAAAGCCTGCTTGGAGTTTGCAAAAAAGCACCTGAAGAACTCTCAGACTGAGAGGAACAGGTATCTCTGGTCTGATGAAATCAACATTGAACTGTCTGCCTCTAAATGTTATATCTGAAGGAAACCAGGTACTGCTCATCACCTTCCGAATATCATCCCAACAGTGAAGCTTGGTGGTGGCAGCATCATGCTGTGGGGGAGTTTCAGCAGCAGGGAAATTGGTCAGGATTGAGGAAAAGCTGAATGGAGCAAAGTACAGGGATATATTTAATGAAAATCTGTTCCACAGCGCTAAGGACCTAAGACTGGGTCAAAGGTTCACTTTCCAACATGACAATACATAGCCAAGACCACACAGGAGTGGCTTAGGGACAACTCTGTGAATGTCCTAGAGTAGCCCAACCAGAGCCCTGACTTGAACCTTATTGAACATCTCTGGAGGGACCTGAAAATGACTGTTCACAGACTCAGCTTGAGAGGATTTGCAAGGAAGAGTAGCAGGAAATCCTCCAATCCAGGTGTCCAATCCAAGTTTGTCGCACCATACCCAAAAAGACTTGAGGCTGTAATTGCTGCCAAAGATGCTTCAACAAAGTACTGAGTGAAGGTCTGAATACTTATGCCAATGTAATATTTCAGTTTTTTCTTTTTAACAAATTTGCAGAAATTTCTAAAATTCTGTTTTCACTTTGTCATTATAGGGCACTAAGTGTAGATTAATGAGGAAAAAAATAAATTTCAGCAATTGTAGAATCAGGCTGAAGCATAACAAAATTGACAAAAGTGAAGGGGGCCTGAATACTTTCTGAATGCACTGTATGTATGTACATATGTTTAAAAGGATAACAATAAAAAAAAATCTTAAAAACTTACATCTTTTTCCTGAATAGTACATTCCTTGCAGTAATAAGCATCAGAGACTCCAGGACCCCCACATATCACACAGCGTCCTTGATAAGAGCCATAGTTGCACTCATCACAAATGCGCACCAGTGTACAAGGCCGTACGTAAGAGTCACAGATAACACATTTGCCATCACCTGAAAACAAAATTGTACACATTTCACTTGAGATAAGAGATATACAGAAGATGACATTCAAACAAAGCAAAGCTGTAGTCCAATTGATTACATATGAAATGTATTTGAAAGGTAGTCACTGGACTTTTTTCTTTCACCTTACATGTTTGCAGTGGGTTTTTAACATCCAAATATAAATATATCACCTTACATTATTTGCAAGCTGCATTTAGAAGTTGCAAAAGGCAACTGGCATATAAGTGACTTTCTCCATATCTTTAATCAAACTACCATTTTGTAGTGTATGGGGAAAGAATCCTCTTTAACCAACTCTAACCTTTTTCTTTCTTCTAGAAAGCACTATCAAGTTTAGGCACAAACAAATATAATGACTCAATCCAAAATAATATTTTGTCAATACAAGCTTACAATTTTTCTTAGGATGGAAAACTCAAGAGTTTATAAACTATTTATTCACTATACAAAAATGCTGAAAAGACAAGTAGCATTTAGACAATGCTAACAAAGCAATTTAGAAACACATCACTGAAGTCAGTGTAGGGGGCGGAATCGCACAGAATGAACAGAAGTCAATGAAATATTGGCAGTGAAGGTATTGAAGTGATAGATAACATGTCTTAGAATCAACAATTGAGTGTAAGGAACAAGCAGCAAAAAACATACTGCCACTAGCACTTGGTAGAGCAGATATGAAGTCCTTGGAAAAGAGATACATGTGCTGTAATGTCTCTATAACTATAAAGATCACTACTGGGCAAGGAATCTAAATAAACTCCCAGTGACCCATTATGGAAGTGAATGTTGAATGTTGAAGAAGTGGGATAGGAGGGACATTGACATTTTTGAACTTTGGTTTTGAAGAAGTTTCCAGAGAATACTATGGTAAGCCAAAAACAAACAAACACATGGATCATCAAACAAATCAATCCAGAGTTCTCACTCAAAGCACAAAATGACCTGGCTCAAATTATTCTACTCTGGCAACATTATGCAAAGACCTAGCTTCCTAGAGAAGGGCCTGATGTTGAGAAAGGTTGGGGGAAAGAAGAGCGTGACCAACAGCAAGGGGAAAAAACTCCGTTACAGTGGCGATGATTGAAGTTGGAAGAGTTGAAATATCAGGTTGGAGACAGATTGTTATGGGAAAATCTATGTGGTGATTAGGAGTTGAAAATGAACAATAATACACATCAATGAATGCAGTAAAATATAAATAAGACAATGTCAAGCCCTGGACCATATAGATTTAGAAATACCTACCAATGAAGAGATTCACATTTATTATTATCTGTGCCCTAACTCATGTAAGTTTATTCCTACTGAAAGAACAAGTGACTTCTTTTTGCAGTTCAGTTCGATTTTTATTGGATGGGAAAAACTATAATTCCTCTGCTCAAAATCTTGCCACCAGCATTCAATTTCTAGTTTCCAGAAGGAATAAAATTATTGGTTGACATTAGTGTGGCATGAAGCAATTGATCATGAGGAAGTTTAACAACTACATTTCTCTATCCATATTTTCCTAGTCTATAGTAACTTGCACTATTGCTTCTGCCTCATAATGGCAAGTTTTCAGCACTCTGTATAAAGCATGCAAACCTTTTTGAAGTCATTTGGTACCTAGAATTTCACTATCAATATTTGCCAGCTATAACTAAAAAAATAAAGATGGCTGAAATAGATATATTACTTTTGAGAATAGTTTAACACGCCTAAAAACAAACCTATCAGACCTGGAAGGCCTGCCAATATGAAATCTCTAGTAAAATGGAACTTTGAGGAAACTCAAGCCTCTGAGTTTTCTTTCGTTGGGGGTGTCACTTGGAACCCTGACACCACCACAGAAACAGCAGAACTATCCATCAGTATGTCAGGATGATACCTTTGGCTACCATTCTAATAATGTGAAATGATAATGCATCCTCCTATATCCACTGAAATATTACTTATCCCTTACCTTAGAGTCAAGGAAAACTGCATGTCATGCCACTAGCAGCATTATTTAAAAAAAATCTTCACAAAAAAAACTATCTGGAACTAATTATGTTGCTATTTCTTTATCTGTAAGGAAGCTGGCACAGAAATTAGGTGCCTTTCTTGGTCCAATTTTCCTTTGCTGAGGTATCTTTCCATAGTTGTCTTTCAGGTAAATATGTTGCTTATATTCCGGCTTGCCTGAAAGGACCAGCGATATATTTGATGTATACAGTATTAAAACTGACACCTGTGAGCTGATTCAGCAAAATATTTCTAAGCTATCATTTGGTGCTAAAACATTTCATATAAGTTGTAGACCTTTTTGTTACTTCTCACATTTGTAGACACAGATTTGCTATGCTTTATCTTCTGATCATAGTATGGTTATGTATCAGCCCGTCTTTGAAAAATAATTCAGAAACAGCAGCTGATTTAAAATACAGTAGAAAGTTATCAACTGGAAATGGCAAACACATTCATTTAATGTTATTACCTTGTCACCTACATTGCTTTCTATACCATTTTCAGTCTCAATTCAAAGAGCTACTAAATCTCTTAGTATTTAGTGACAGGTTATCACACTCCCCCTTCATATTTCAATATTTCTAATATTTTATTATCAAATTATAAAATGTTTTGGCTACTCTCATATTTTAATTAACTATCTAGCTTATTGGAAACACAATACCAAATCAACCAAGTTTCCTGATTTAGGTCAAAGGAGTTGCTAGTCAGGTATGTCGCAAGTCTATTCAATGTGCAATTATACAGCTACGTATATGAATTTTAGTTCCAAAGAGTATCTACATATAGAATTTACTTGCACATGAAAATAGAGCTATAGGCAACCGGACCTTTTGCAGATGCCACATGATCACAGAATAATTTTTAGAATTTGCAGATAGGTTTTAACTGCACCTCTGCATGCATCAAAACAGCTTTTGGAAATGGAATTCAAACCTTTAATTATTTTATCTTAAATTATTCCAAGAAATTCATTATATTCACAAAATAAAGATGTTATTTTAGCCAATTATTGAAAGATTCCGGCATGAATTCACAACAAATATATATGACGCTATACTTACATTTTTCACATAGTCTCCCAATAGCTGCAATAGCAAAAAATAAAGTCATATTGATATTTAGAGTTCAAAACTAAACACCAATTTAAATATTATGCATTCCCTTTATTATGCTAATATTCATGCATATGTGAAGTGAGATAATCATTGTTTTTAAAGACAGTAATGAAGGTTTATGTTCCACTAAGTCAGAGACTTAGTGACATACAGGTAATCCTCAAATTATGACCACAATTGAGCCCAAAATTTCTGTTGTTAAGAAAGACAGTTAATGATATTTCATTTAATGATCTTATGATCTTTCTCGTCAGTTAAGCGAATCACTGCAGTTGGTAAGTAACTTGGTTGTTGAGTGAATCTGGCTTCCTATTGACTTTGCTTGTCAGAACGACACAAAAGGTGATCACCTGACACTGTAACCACCATAAATACATTCCAGTTGCTAGGTTTGTGGTCTGAGAGAAAAACATCTGCCACTATCTGGGATTTGGGAGGCATGTCTTCACCACTAGGCCACCACACTGCTCATATGTCTATATTACTGTCAATGTATGTAATTAGGTTTTATAGAATGGCAATCTATAGAATGCTATGAAGTGCTTAATATTTCACAAATTTCCTAAGCATTCAACGCAATGCCAAAAGGCAAACCGGCAAAGTATAAAATATTCCCGCTAAAATGCCATTCTAGCTTTCATTGGTGCAACAAATAGTTCACACATTATATAGATTTCCTAGGGATTCTTTATAATGCCAGCTTTTCACGGATCGTCAGTAGCATATAGACACATATGCTTTATTGCTCAGCTTCCTAACAAAAAGGAGAGGCCAGAATTTCATAACTGTAGATTAAAGGATCTTGTTGCCAGTAAATTAAAAAAAATTTTTTTTTGCTATATCCATGTAAAATAGTAAGTATATATATGTATATGAAAAAAAATGGTTACATATATCATGCTATATAAGCATTTATTGAATAAGTCATAATTAACTGGATGCACAAAACAGGCAAAGACTCTACTACTTTCTTGTAACCTTTCTTGTGGTTAATTTTAATTTTGTTGGATTGAATTGTCAGAAATCAGAATCACCTGATACACACTTTTTGGGTAACCTTAAAAAAAGAATGGGCATCTGGCCTAGGATATTAAGATATAAAAATGATATACAAATAAAAGGGCATAATCTTCAGAACACTCTACTTAATCCATTGTCCAACCCAGTCATTGCTTATCAACCTTCCTGTCCATTCTGAAAAAGGAAAGCAGACAAGGAAGTTTTCCAAGTGCCAGCAGTAAAAAAGAAAAATATTTTTCTGGCTCAACTCATTTTCCTCTTCCTCTTGGTTCATTTCAGTACCTGCCATCCACTTTCAGCATACATTCCTCAGAAATCCTAGATAAGGAGAATTCTAACACAACACAATGGAACAATTTCAGAACGCTCTAATTTCAGTCACTCCCTTTATCATTACCCTGCCTTCTTGCCCAGCCGTACTTACTCTCAAATTCTTCAGTTTACCCATTTTGGGCACTTTACTTTTACACGATGGAGACATTGATCCTGAAAATGGGTGATGTATTTTATTTTTAGCCTCACCTTTATTACTTTATAAGTATCTCAAGGCAGCGAACCTACGTACTGGTAATACTCCCGCCTGTTTTCCCCACAACCACCACCCTGTGAGGTTGTTCTGAATTGAGGGGATGACTGGCCTAAAGAACCCATTTTAATATTAAAATATATATATTTTTATTAATCACATTTGTACAGCCACCCAGCTTACAAAAAGCTTTTAGCTACAGCACATGCCATTAAACATGGCAGAATTGCCCAGCATGCCGGTTGGGAGCGAGTAACTGAAATTAACTTGAATCGCTACCGTGCAGAGTTTAGAATTACTTTTCTCCGTCCCGCCCGCCATCTTTTAAACAAAACTCTCCTTCAGGTACGGGCTGCAGAACAATAGTGGCTCTCTCTGTAACGGACTACTCACCTACTCCCGCCTGTTTGCGGCAGAAGATTAAATCTGGATGATGTTTAGCCATCCCCTCAGGTTCCCGTGCCGCGCCGTTGTTAACGACGTTTTACCCGTGACCTCTACTGTTTAGGTCCCAAAGGACGATAGAAGTCCTGCGAATTAAACAGAGGGCTTCCTCTCTTAGCGAAAGAAAAGTGCGTCCTCTTGCTTCAAGCTTTAAAATACTGTAGAACTAACTATTTAGATAAAGAAGGAGAATATGAAGTTTTGACGTATTATTAAATAGTATCTCTGTCTCTTCTAGGACCCGAAAAAGCCCGCCCCTTATATCTACCGTCACCGATGGTATAGTTTACCCTTTAGTGTAGATGGATTCATATAAAAGACTCGAAAGAGGCAGTCTAAACTAAAGAAAGAGCCTTTTTTTAAATAAATAAAAGTAGAATTATAACATGCAGATGATATTAAGTGCAGGTAATCGTGCCTCTAAACAAGCATTTTTAAAAGCGTTTAAATATTTGAAAGGAATAAAGAACAAAGTGTCGACATGTAATTCGTAGTTTTAGGAACCAGCATGCAGTTAAAGGCTAGACTTGCATTGAAAGGAGTAAGTGAATTTTTATTTAATCCTAAAAAAGCTTGGCTGGTGAGGGGGAATTGGATTCTATAGTAGCCCCACGTCTAACCCTTAATTCGTGTGTATCCTTCAAAAGCTTTCTGATCATTTTACAGAGGCATGCACAAAAACTTATTTGTGCGTATCAAATTGTACTACATACTTTTATGACTTTAACATCATAACACAAACTGTTGACAAATTCTGCACAATAACGTTAAAATCTGAGTGTTCACTTCCAGCTAGAATAATCAGGCTGATCATATGCGACATGCTCTACTATTACATTGTTGTTTCTAATCTCCAGTTTCTTAATTTTATAACAAATATTGTTTCATCTTATAATTTTACTGACCACTCTGAATTTTAATAAAGGTTAACCTTAGTTAACCTATAACTTTTCCGTTTTTAGTTTTCTAGCAATTTTATAGCTTTTACTTTACCAACTTTTAATTCTATAGTGTCTGTTCTCTCATGCACCAAGCACTCCCTCTTTTCACGTTAATTGCAGTCAATGTAGTTTTACTTAATGCATTTAACAGATTGCATTGCAAATTGCAGGACTGTCATAATTAAATCAGGTTGCCTTTAAGAATACAATCCACTTACTAGGGAAAAAGCTCCACTGAAGTCAGGACAAGACATAAATTAAAACTGTACCTTGCCGTAAGATTAACTGCCTTTGCTTTTCTAGTGGCATAAATACGTAGTTTTAGAATCTAGATTTTCATTTATCTCTCCCACATTACATAAGGTATTTAATTTCTTTTTAGTATCTGATAAACTACTTTGCTGTGTCTTTGGAGCAGATTTGCATTTTGATGATCCGCTGCAAATTTTGCTCCGGCAAAATTCACGTTCAAAGACGTTCAAAGACTATCTAGTCCTTTCATGATAAAGCCCATACGTCACCCGCAATCGGAGCCTAGTAGATTGAATTTAAAATAACGCTTGAATGTTTTTATTTTATATAGGCAGCGTTTGAAACAGAAACAAAAACAAAATTTTCAATGTAAAGCGGTAGTAGCCCTGTCCAACCAGGGAGATGAGTTTCTCTAAGTTTTTCAGGTCTCTTTATACAATAATTGACAACTGCGGAATTTTAAAAAAACTGTTTCCTGTTGATCTTTCAACCCACCGGAACTACATGCATTATAACTTCCAGGGCCAAGGAGACTGTGTCTCTTGAGTTCTTGGGAAGGAAAACGTGATGATGGCCTTTTAAAAAGCCCCGCCTATCAGCACGTTTTTATAAAACGTCGGTGCGTGACGCTATTGCCAGGCGACTTCATCTTTGTCAGTGAACAAAATGGCCCCCTATTATGTCCTAGTCAGTCGGTTACAGGTGAGCAAAGTGGCGATGGGGCGGGTGGCTAATAGATCCGAGGTAAAAAGCGAGTGCCTCCCATCTAGCTGATGGCGACGACGGCAGCCGAAGTGGGTTCGTCTGTTCTGTTCGTGGGTTCTTAGCATTCTCCTTCCTCTGTAGGTCAGCATGTTCCTCCTGCTTGCAGCCCTCTGGAGCGCATGGAGTAATATTTGCTCGGTAGCAAAGCGGCAAATCGACTTCTCTCCTCGGCATGTGCATTAATAGCTTTTGCTCTCTTTTTTGTACTGCTAGTCTGCGTGGTAGTTCTCTGCCCTTGCAGCCAAGGTGAGGGCAAGGTGACTGGCATTCTGCCCTGCTTTTCGAGGCAACATAGGTCATTGTGAGAGTGATAAGTATTCCTAACGTCATTATGCTGAATATTGCTGTGATGTCATGTATTATAGTCCTGAAATAATTAGGCCATCTAGATTCAATTCCTACCCTATTCAAATGATTCTGTTCTGAACTCCTAATGAATTGCAGTGCTTGCAATAAAAGTGCAGGTTTTAGTGTTAGCATATTGCTTTGTTTTGTCTTTTGTGCAGGAAAATCCCCATTTTAAGGCATTTTAGAGCAGGGGGTGATTAATATATGTCTTGATATGAATAAAGTCACAGCCTTTTCAAACATACTTAGGAACTCTACAAGCATAATTTTTCTACTAAGGAGATGCAATAAGAGAAATCTTTAGCAGGTATTTCTCAAGCAGTTCTCAAGCAACAATTCATATAATCATTGGATCCCAATTTGCTTATGTAAACTTGATACTTATCATTCAGTTCTTTTATGTCTTTATGGTTATCTTGCTTTTATTTTTAACTCAAGGCAATGAACATATCTAATGCTTTTCCCTCTTTTTCCCCCTCCACAACAGCCCTATGAAATGGGTTGGGCTGACAAAGAGTGACAGGCCCAGTGTCACCCAGTTGGCTTTCATGCCTAAGGCTGGAATAAAACTCATGGTTTCCTATTTTCTAGCTTGATACCTTAACCACTGGACCAAACCAACAATATAATATATAGAGTATATATAGAATTTGGAACACATTTGTACAAAATTCTTACAATTTTTTTCAAATCTCACACTAAGGCATGCTGTTTAGTCAACTTGGAAAACCATGGCTTCAGAGTATTTATTATGTAAATATATAATCCTGTACTTTTATATTGGAATAAGTACCTCTTTTATGGGAATAGTTCTTTTGAATTATCTCTGAATTTGGCAGAACTTGCTACTATTGGATAAACATGATGATTAAAATATTAATGGCTTTTTATATTAGACTTGAATTAAATGGCATCAGAACAATAAATTCTTCTCACTGACTTTTTGTTTTTATCTCCTAAGCCTAAAAGGAGATATATCAAGTTGTATACAGTTATCAAAAACCCTTAAAAGAGCTACTATCCTATATTAATTAATTACTCTGTTACTTATAAAAATGATATGATAATGCTTCCTTTCTTCCTCCTCCCTTGTGGGTGTCTTTATTTATTACTTATTTATATCATGCCCTTAATTTTTTTACAAATATCTCAAGGTTGTGAACATACCCAACATACCTGCCTCCTATTTTCTCCACAACAATCCTGTGAGATGGGTTGGGCTGAGAGAGAGTGATTGGCCCAAAGCCATCCAACTGCCTTTCATGGCTAAAGTGGGACCTGAAGTCAGTTTCCTGCTTTGTAGCCTGTTGCTACACCAAACTGGCACTCTATATTTCCATTGTTCTTCTGTGTTGGCTGTTTTTGTGTATCAGGGGTTTCCCCCCCTCATTTTAAATATTCTAACAATTTTGAGCCATCTAAAATTGTTGTGCAGCATATTCATTTAACAAATTGTTATTGTATGGTTCATCACACAATTAGCCAGATGTTTAGACTGGATTTTGCATTTTTATCTACTGTACCTATCGAGTCCTTCCCAAGGACCTGAGATATTGTCGTCTGAATTATTATAATAATAATAATAAGTTTGAATTTATTAGCCGCTCCCTTTCCAAGTAGGACTCGGGGCGGCGTACAATGGGGCATATAAAACACAGAAAATATATAAAACACATAGGCGTACATACAGAACATACATACAGATACACAAACACGGACTCGGAGGAGGTAAACAATTTACATCATATAGACAGTTAAAAGACCCGCATTAAAATACCCCAATTGTAAAAACCCGATATAAAATTAAGATTTAACGTTTAAAATACAATTTAAAAACAGTTAGGAGGAATAAGAATAATTACGATTGAGCGAGAGTGATTGTTATTATTAAACAGTATATTGTGCATCATTAAAAATAGAAATCTGGTGATTTAAATATTAATATTGCTTTCTAAGTATGCCATATTCACTATAGTAAATAGAAACTGATCTATAAGAAAGTAATCTTTGCAAGTTGTATTAAAATGAGCACAGGGTCATTTTAGTTGGTTTCAGATATCCATCTCTGCATATAACCAGAATTATTACTGGTTTTTCTTTACTGTTAATTTGTTCACTTTCTCTAGTGATTATGGTACACAGGTGATCAGATAAATATGCTTAATAAATACCGTGTTTCCCCCAAAATAAGACAGGGTCTTATTTTCTTTTGACCCACAAAATATGGCTTGGGCCTTATTATCAGGGGAGGGCTTATTGTTTTGGGGTTGCCGGGTGGCTGCTCTCTTGCGAGCGGGCTCCCAAAGAGCACAGCCGGGCACAGCCTCAGGGGCAAACAGCCATGTGGCGCTGTCACAGCAGCGCACACAGCAGCCATGAAGCAATCATGCTAATGAGCAGCCACCCGGCAAAACCCTTTCCAGCCGGACACAGCGCCATTCACTGACCTAGGGGTATCACCAAGCCGCGTGAGCCCCTGTTGCCACTGCACGACCCCCGTGGGTTGGCGCCGTTGAAATGCCAGTGAATGGCACTCTGCATGGCTGGAGAGGGGGGTTGCGCAAGTGGCTCTTCCGCTCCCGCACCTCCCAGCCTCACAGTGCCTGGGCCCAGCTCTCCCTGCAGAACCAGAGCACCTCCACTGCCGCCGCCCACCACCATCTCAGCCTGGGCTGGGTCCGTTTCTCCAGTGAAGCATCTGATTCAACCCCAGGGGTGAAGGTTTCACCCTTCGTCATCTCTCTGCCCTGGCTTGGAAGCTGCAAAGGAAGCCTGCCATGTCCGGTGAGGGGAGGGAGAAGTGACAGCAAGAGGAGCCACGTCTCACTCCACACCTCTCACTTCTCCCCCACCCCATCTGCTACCCACCTCGCTAAAGAGATGGTGGGGAAGGGAAGCAGCCTGGATTCTGTTAGCATTGGGGCGGGGTGGGAGGAGTTGGGCTGCGAGACATGCGTCCTAACCGAGACTTGCAGCTCCGTCGTGTTCCTCACTGTTTTGTCCAGGGAAGTTGAACTCGTGAGATTTTTTTTTACAGGGTGCTTCCCTGGACAAAACAGCGAGAAACACGACGGAGCTGCAAGCCTTGGGTAGGATGCGTGTCTTGCAGCCCAACTCCTCCCACCCCACCCCAATGCTAACAGAATCCAATCTGCTTCCCTTCCCCACCGTCTCTTTAGCGAGAGGGGTGGCAGGTGGGGTGGAGGAGAAGTGAGAGGGGTGGAGCGAGACGTGGCTTCTCTTGTCTCTTCTCCCCCCCTTGCTGGGCATGACAGGCTTCCTCTGCAGCTTCCAAGCAGGGGCAGAGAGGAGGCAAAACGCTCACCCCTGGGGATGAATCAGACGCTTCACTGGAGAAACTGCCCCACGCCAACCCAGGCTTCCTAAATCTCTCACTCCCCAGATTGTCCCCCTGGCAAAGAAAGTCCAACCCGACGCAGGGCGGTGACAGGACACATCAGAGCAGTGCCGGCCAGCCACTCTGCTGGCGCAAAGAACGGAGGGGAGGCGATGGGAGCGACAGGACATGCAGTCCCATGCTTGCTGCCTCCTGCATCCCCAAAATAATAAGATACCCCCCTGATAATAAGACCAAGGCCATATTTCGTGGGTCAAAACAAAATAAAACCCTGTTTTATTTTCGGGGAAACACGGTACCAAATACAGCCATTTTTGGCCTCCCAAAGCCGTCGCCCCCCGGCATCCCATTTTTGTTAAAAACAGGCCATTTTTCACAAAAACGGGGGTGTTTTTATCCTCCCCGGCCCCCAGGAGCACTCTGCAGGCTTCAGCAGGGCTGGGGAAAGGCAAAACTGCCCCTGCTTTTGCAAAAAACAAGTGAAAGACAGGCCATTTTTTGCAAAACCTGAGGCATTTTTGCCTTCCCTCAGTTCTCCTGAAGTCTGCAGAGTGCTCCTGGGGGCCGGGGAGGACAAAAACTTTTTTTTCTTACTTACCTCTTCGAAATCTTGGTGCGTCTTATACACCGGTACATCTTATGGTCTGAAAAATATGCTAATAAATACATTGTTCAAAAATGGTACTTCCAGCTTTCTGTCCCCTGCAGAGACCTTTTTAATTCCTAAAAACGTAAAGGTCCTGATGAAGTTTATTTATATATTTATACACAGAAGGTATAAATGTAATTGTCAATGATATTAGCTAACTGCTTTCTTATCTGTTCTGTTCAGCAACTGTTAAGTAAAGGAGTTCGAAGGTACCATGTATCTACCTTCCTATGCCAACGGTCCAAAGTGGCCATGAGCCAGTTTGAGCCTAATGAATACATACAGTATGAACAGCTTGAAAAAAATATCAACATTGTTCGGAAAAGGTAAGAATGAAGACAATATAGCTGTTATTACACAGAAGTATGTAGTTTTCTGAAGGCTTCATTGGCTTTAATTCGAAAGGACCAAAATATGCCAGTTTTTTCATAGAAGATTTAGGGAAGTATAGGTTAGTTTCCTTATCATCCTATTAGGTAATTAGATGAAACGTGCTGTTAAAGGTTATTATGCCTGTATCTTGTAGCATTGGAATCAAGTTCCTTCCTTGCTAAGATGTTAGCGTACTTTCAGAATGCTTAGTATATAAAGCTTGTAAATAAAATTAAATTTGAGGGAAAGTTAGAAGAAAATGGTTAATGCAGTTTAGAGTAATCAGTTATAAAGTGCATTGATTACCTTTAAAATTGAACAGCCTAGGAAGTGATAAGCGATCAGGAAAAGGATTCTGGAGTTGTGGATAGCTCAGTGAAAATAGTAGATCATTCAGAAGCTGTTGTGAAAAGGGCAAGTACTATTGTTGGATGTTAGAGAGACAATCTAAAATAACTGTCAGTATGATAATGTCACCATACAGTTTTGTGATGGACAGTTGTTAGAAAATAATATACTATTCTTCTTCTTGTAGCCCAAGAGAGTATTATAAAATGGAAAGTAAATAGGTGCAGGAAAAGTCTGAAACAGTATTTTTTTTTTTTTGGAATGTTTGCTTAGGAAAAATGCAACTCAAAGTGAATAAGACATAAATGTTTATAGTTAGGCAGGATATGAAAATGGTGGATAAAGCCCAGGACATTTAGTGAAGCTGAACAATGGAAGATTCAGAAGAAGCAGAATTCTACAATTTGGTAGTATTATTTTCAGGAAAATATGGTACTAAATGCATCCGTCTGACTGACGATATTAACTGGGGCTTATTTTGGGGGTAGGGCTTATATTACGAGCATCCTGAAAAATCATGCCAGGGCTTGTTTTCTGGTTGGATCTTATTTTCTAGGAAACACGGTACCTAAATAAATATTACAAGTTTAAACAATAGCTGAAACCCTATGAAATAGAATTGGCCAGTCTATGGCACACTCTCATGAGATTCGGGCAAAAATGCATACTGCATAATATCTCAAGAGAAGAATCAATGAAATCAGTTAGTCTGATTTTGGGTACAGGTTTTCCAAAACATTGCTACTTCTTTATCTATTGCTTTCTTACTAGTATAAACCATAGACAGATGTTGAGTTTCCAATTTAAAGTATGAATCTAAGCAATGTAACATTAATAACAGCTGAAATAAAGAAATAGGCTCAGAAATAACATTAGATTGTACAGTATGAGAACTGTTTCTTTATGGCTTTTGTCTCCAGTGGTGATCATTTAACCGGTTATTGCTGTACAGTTACAGGAAGGATTTTTAAGACTCTCATTAAAATTCTTATGTTTAAAATATGCGATATAAATAACATGTATGAGTTAAAATATATGTTCCTTGCCTGTTCTTTCCAACAGACTGGACCATCCCCTTACATTGTCAGAGAAGATTGTATATGGCCATTTAGATGATCCTGTCAATCAAGATATTGAGAGAGGCAAGACATATCTGCGTCTGCGACCAGATCGTGTAGCTATGCAGGATGCCACCGCCCAGATGGCCATGTTGCAGTTCATCAGTAGTGGGTTGCCTAAGGTGGCAGTGCCCTCAACTATCCACTGTGATCACCTTATTGAAGCTCAGCTAGGTGGTGAAAAAGATCTTCGAAGAGCAAAGGTTAATATTATTTAGCCTACGGTGAAATAATTGGTTTAAATTTACTGTGAAATGTAGCCCACCTTACTTTCGACTCCTGCGCTATAAGATAATAATTATTTTACATGAATTGTTCTGGAGAACTGTGGCCTGAAAGATAAACTTGTAGCCTGTCCTGTCTCAGACTTTGGGTTCGAGAATTATCTTGCAGAAGGCCAAAGAGAGAACAAATGCAAAATAGATCCTATAAAATCCTAACTGTTCTCTAGTCAATTGCTGTTCAAGAATTGTCTATTTGGCATGCTTTTTGGTAGTTAATTTACATTTTTTATTATATTCCTCTATGGACTTTGCTTTCTGAATTCTAATGCTAGTCATTTGAACTTCTTTGAAAGTTTTGAAACTCTTCCCTCTTTTGGTCTGTTCCAAGGCAATAAATTGCAGCTGCACTATAAGGTAGCAAATAATATTTGGCTCATAATAAGTTAGGATGAATGAGCAATGACATTGCATCTAATCATACCATGTGAATGTAATCTGTTCTAGTTAAGTCCCTTGAGTTGTTGTAAATATCATTTTAAAACCTTCAGCCAGTTCCTTGTAGAGGAAAATCCTTTCATTGCTAGATTCTGTCTCAATAGATGTCCAAGATTTAACATACAGATTACTGCTTAATTTTGTTTATTCCCTAAGAACACACATCCTCCTTTCTTTTGTATTTAATAAGAAGATATTTTGATGAGTAAACATCAGTTCATTGCAGGAGGAGAAAACATTATTCTAATAGTCTATGATGTCTTATTAATGGCTAGTACTTGGATGGGGAATCCGCATTATGGATTAGGCTGGAAAGTTGAAAAAGACATCCTGGAAGGAAGCAGCGGCAAACCACTTTTGTTATCAACAAAACCACACAATCAGTGGAGCTTTGTCTTTTGATCAGGCATTCTGAGAATTTGAAAACCCCTGATGAATCCTCTCTACAATGCTTACCACTGCAGCATTTTGATATCACTTTGTTGTCTTATGTAAAGAGTTCTGAAGAGAAACTCTTAAAATAATAATGAAAGTGCATGCAATTGAAACTGTCACTTAGATTTTCCTGACTAGTTAAGCCAGTCCTGCTCAAATGAATATATTTAACGAACATAGTTTAATTTTGTACACATAAACAGGATATCAATCAAGAAGTATACAACTTCCTAGCCACAGCAGGTGCCAAATATGGAGTGGGTTTCTGGAAACCAGGATCAGGAATTATTCACCAGGTAATTTTTTTTCTTTGTTAAGGGAAAACTAGGCAAGGTTAGAGACAAAGGAAGTTAATTTGTATTAAATTGGATACTCACTATTCTGAATATTGATTGACAGTAACTGTTGGGATTTCAGCCCCAACTTCATAAAATTCTCTAGCTACTGTTTAAAGAGATCAAAAAGTCAAGTACCGTATTTTTCGGAGTATAAGACGTACCGGAGTATAAGACACACCAAGGTTTTAAAGAGGCAAATTTTTTTTAAAAGTTTTTGCACTCTGCAAACCTCCCAAAAACAGCCTTTTTGCAAAAACGGGCCCATTTTTTCCCCACAAAAAGGGCATGGATAGCCCTTAGGAGGCTTGTAGAGTGCTCCTGGGGGTGGGACAAAATGAGCAAAAAAAGGGCCAGTTTTTTGTCAAAAAAAGGGCATGGATAGCCTTTAGGAAGCTTATAGAGTGCTCCTGGGGGCTCGGAGGGGCAAAATTGAGCAAAAAATGGCCCATGTTTTGCTCATTTCTGCCCCCCCCCCCAGCCCCCAGGAGCTCTCTGAAAGCCTCCATATTGCTATGCACAGCCATTTTGGTGAAGGGATGGAGTTTTGGGAGGCAAAAAATGCTGTATTCAGTGTATAAGATGCACCCAGCTTTTCAGCCTCTTTTTTGAGGAAAAAAGGTGCATCTTATACTCTGAAAAATACGATAATTAATTACGTAGAATTTCTTATAATTCTATGAGTGGCACTAATCTCTTAAAATATAGTGCTGTTTTTTAATCTTTTGAATCGAATTCACTAATCGGGGAATTTGTCTAAGTTCATTATGTATTTTTTTTCTACTGAGATGAATGATTGACAGCCAATATTTTGAAGGACTGTAGATTTTTCTTATCCACAAATTAAAATGATATTTTTAGGAGTCAGAGCTTGTTATAATGTTTGTTGGATAGTGTGTGATATTTTTGTTTCTTTGACAACTCCTTGGTTTTTCAAGGCTCGGAGGAAATGAAGTGACTGCTGGTGCAAGAAAACTTCAAAGTAAAACTATCTGAGCATGTCTTAAGCTTACTCCATGGTGATAAAGCCATAGAAGCTTAACTACTTCTCCTCCCTTACTGTATCAGCAGACTGTGCATTGTTTAGAGTGGCAAATTCCCTCTTAAATAAATTATCTTTATTATTATTGATTAAATTTTTATAGCTACCCACTCTATTATACCTTAAAGGGTGGCATGTAGATTTCTCGCTGGCTGCCTTGACAGTGCAAAATGGCATTTGGCTGACAAAATTATTCAGGGTTAGGGTTCAGAAAAATCATAGATTAAGTCCATTGTGGTGTTTCAAGCCGGACCTATCAGATCAGTTTTGTCTTGTGAACTCTAATTAAGTTGATAGGGGGCTCTTGAGATTTTCCCTGGCCATTTGTGGGCTTGATTCCTACCCTTTCTGGCTCTTTAGGAGAACAGAGTGACACATTGTTTCTGGGAAGTGATTCAGTATCCATTAAAGAGATCATGGTATGTCATTTCAAGAGGTCCTTCCTAGTTACATCTGCATTGATTAAGTATAGCTCTGTCTCTAATCTTCCTTTTGGGGAAAACAATATGTTTGGAGTTCAGCTGTAGCACACTCTAGAATCAGATTATCTGGATCTTTCCAGTGCGGCCAAGGCATAGGCCTGAGATAGTATTAGTCTCTCTGATATATTATCTCTGTTGTGACCTGGATTGGAGGTGGATAAACACCTCTGGTCCTATTGGACCTTTCAGCAGCCTTCAGTATCCTCAACATGGTACCCTTCTGGACTACAAGAAAGGGTTGTCGCTCTGAGGAGCCATGTTGCAGTAGTTTTGCTCCTTCCTTAATAGGTACGTTATTTGATTGTGGGGATGAGAGTTCTGCCAAGCAACCTCTCCTTTACAAATATTAATTCCCTTTTTCCCTGACTTCTGTATAAAGTCACTGGGAGAAGTCATCAAATGGTTTGGAGTTTGGTATCATCAATGTACTGATGGTGCTCAACTGTACATCACCACCTTGGGTGTATATTTAAGTAATGCTATCTATGTGCTGATCCAGTGTCTCTGAATGTTGTGAGACACTGAATGGGGTAGAACAGGCTGAGGCTGAATGTTAGCAAGATGAAATTACTGTTCGTTCACTCTGGGTTACTAATGTCTCTGGTGGTATCTCTTGATTACTTGGCATTACTCTGTAGGAACAGGTTTGTGATGGGCAAAATGTCAGGTAAATAATTTTTCCCTGGATTTTACTTCTAAATTAGTTATTTTTTACCCCTACTATTTTTTTGAGGATTACTATAAACAATAATTTAAGATTGCAAGGAATTAGGAGAAGTAGTCTTTCCAATGACTGGATGTCGTCCAGATGTATGACCTTTAACTCCCAAACTTTCATCGGGCTAGCTGGGGAATTTGGAAGTCCCCATATCTGGAGGAAGCCCGAGTTGAAAAGGGATGGCGCAATCTTATTACTTGTTAAGTTTATTCTATGATTAACTTGGTTTTAATTTTTTTGAAATATTTAACAAACTCTGCACTTTTGGTCCCACTTTTGTACTAGACGTTTAAAACATTTTAATGTGTTAGTTTGTTCATCTTTGCTTAAAAACATTGTACTGTTTGTCTCAGATTATTCTGGAGAACTACGCCTATCCTGGTGTTATGCTTATTGGCACCGATTCCCATACTCCCAACGGTGGTGGATTGGGTGGAATCTGTATTGGAGTCGGTGGTGCCGATGCAGTTGATGTCATGGCAGGAATCCCCTGGGAGCTTAAATGTCCGAAGGTAAATTAAAGAAGAATAAAAATGTTTCTTTATTCAGCAAATGAAAAGTATTTTTTAAAAGTGGAGATGCTACATTGCTAAATATGCTCCTAGGATGGGGCAATTCTGAAGTTTTCCTATTCTTACTGACCACTGTGCTAAACATATAAGAGCCTTAATAGTAATTGATTTTTTTAAAATCTCAAGAGTATCTTATTTCTGTACTTCCAATTACTCTAAAATATTGCACAAAAGATTTGAGGAATTGAATCTTTACTTAAATCTAAGTGATGTAATCTCTTTTCATTGGTGGTTTTCAGGTGATTGGAGTAAAATTAACTGGTAAGCTATCAGGCTGGAGTTCTCCAAAAGATGTAATCCTTAAAGTGGCTGGTATACTTACTGTGAAAGGTGGTACAGGAGCCATCATAGAATATCATGGGCCTGGTGTCGATTCCATTTCTTGTACAGGTGAGGAACAACCATTTCATATTAATGAAAATGAATGTTTGATCATTGATGATGGACTATTATGGATGTTACAGTGTGATATTTCACTGGATAAAATACATACTTTTTGTAATTATGAATACTTGACAGCTATTAAGCCATTTGGAACAGCAGTGTTATGAGAAATGCTGCTCTATGCTGGCCCTTTATTATGTCTGTTAGAAAATACTTATAAAGCTGAGTTGCATCAAACTTGAATGACCAAGAAGAGTTCAGAACTGTCATTGAACTATTGACTTGAGAGAATCTTAATACATTTGGAGAATATCAATGGTATTTTGGTTTCATTTGTTAGCAATTGGAGGTATTCTGTCCAGGAAAATAAATGTTTTATAATACTTAAATATAAATTTAGTCCGGAGGGACCAGTCATGACTAGGAAGAGAAATGACTGTAAAGAATCAGAGATGGAATTCAACTATTTTGGCCTTAAAGAGTTACTGCTTTTAACTAAAAGACATAAAATGCTACTTACCGCCTATCTTTATATAAAACATGTTTTGGGAGTAAACTCATTTATGAATGGTATTTACTCTGGGTTCCAATTTCACTTGTCTGAATGTCTTTCAACCCCAGGAATGGCAACTATCTGTAATATGGGAGCAGAGATTGGTGCAACTACTTCAATCTTCCCTTACAATCACCGTATGAAGACATATTTATCCAAGACTGGGCGTGCTGGTAAGATCTTTGATGAGTGGTCAGATTTTACCGAAGGCTGTTATTTGTTTTCACTATTCTCCCTCCTACGAAACAGAGATAAAGTTAAAGTTAAAACAAAGATGAAAGTTTAACAATTGCTTCATAGAGACGATGGTGATGAACAATGAATATTCAACAGTTTGGATAGTGGTATAATAATGCTTACACACATGTAGTCCTCATTTAGCAAGTATTGCTGGAACCTGCAACTCAGTTGTTAAGCAGAATGGTTGCTAAATGAAATAGGGACTATGCTTATGAGCTTAATTCAGCTTTTCTTTGCTTTACAGACATGCAAATGTCATAAATGGGAGGATTGTTGCAAAGTTACTGTTTCATTACCATTGTAACTGCAAATGGCCATTTATACAAGGCAGTTGTTAAACAAGAAGTACTTTTTTTGGGTATAAATGCAGAAAGACTGAAAAATATTTGAAGAGATTGGAAAGTGCGGAGATAGTTTAATTTTCAGGTTTGCATTTATTATGTGATTATCCTTTTATGTCAATTTATTTAATTTGGTCAAGATTTGGATTACTCCTACAGATAGTCCTCAACTTTTAACTAGCCATTTAACAACCATCTGAAAGAGTGCTTTATGGCCAGTGGTGGGCTTCAATTTATTTTACTACCGGTTCGCTTGTGCGCACATGCACTCGCGCAATGCTTCTGGGCGGAGCCTCCCGACGCAGCCACTATTGGTTCGCCTGATCCGGGGTGAACTGCCAGAAACTCACCTCTGTTTATGGCCCATAAAGCACTTCTGGCCCTCATAAAATGTTGCCTCCCCCCACAGTCCCATGTCTGCATTTTGGGTGTTTGGCAACTGTCTCATATTTATGACTGGTTGCAGTGTCATGCGGTCAGATGGCCATCATTTGTGTTGGAGGTTTTTTTGGCCATTTTTGCCACACAAAAAAACCCCCACCTCCCATTCAGAATTGATTTGGACTTCTGATCCTGTGATTTGCTTAATGAGTGCCACCAAAATGGTCAAAATAATTGTATCTAATTATGTTGGTGCCTCAGATTTTGACTGTCATAACTTATGATTGAAATTCTGGTCACAGTTGCAGTTGTAAGTCAAGAACTAACCTATATTAGTGTACTTGGTATTAGCTTGCATGTTTTGGTACAAACATATTTTGGGTGCGGCAGAGTCCTGTTAGAAAAATTAATTGTTCTTCACAAGCGATCATAATAGGTTTTTCTCTTTCTAATCTATCCTCTTCTTTTTCTATTTTCAGAAATTGCTAATGTGGCAGATGAATTCCAAGAGCATTTGAAACCTGATCCTGGCTGCTCCTATGATCAGCTAATTGAAATTAATCTCAGTGAGGTAAGTCATTCTTGTGGCTTCTGAAGAAAGCTAGAGAAATAACCGAAGTTTAGAAGGGGAGTTGGACTCTGCTATGTGTGTTCATTTTTTCCTTATCTTTGTTGCTGAGAAGCCTGTGTAAGAATATTTTTAAACTATGGCATATCCTGATTCAATTCATGCATTGATGTATTACAAGAACCAATTGTGTTCTTATAATGGTCTTTAGAATATTCTCAAATATTTGCCTACGTTTTTCTTTCCTAAAGTTGAAACCCCTTATCAATGGGCCTTTTACTCCAGATCTGGCACACACTATAGAAGAGATTGGCTCTGTGGCAGAAAAAAAGGGATGGCCAGTGGATATTCGAGTTGGTGAGTAGGATTTTATGTGGCTGACTCTTTTCTTTTTAAGGTAGCTTTCCTCTCTGCCTTAACAGTCCATTAACATTTCTTTTACATTTAAACATTTTTTACATAATGTATTTTGGCATGCTAATATCTGGAAAAAATAATATTGACTTACTTAATATAGTGGAACCAATACTTGTGTACCTGTTTTGCATTGTTTATTATAGGGTTAATGGTCCTGTTGTGATTATATATTCAAAATGATTTAATAAAGTTATTTAACTAAATTGTTTGGAAAACTAAAGTATTCACTATAAGTCTTCATTTTATTCTTAAGTAGTAGTGTGTGCCATTTAATTCAAATTGATATGACAGAATGCTGGCGGTTTTCCCCTGATCTCACTCTAAAATGCTAGAGCCATGCAAAAATTATGGATTCAGTGGAAGAAAAAGTATTTTCAGTAGGGTAAAGTTTAAAAGAACCCGATAGTGATATTTCTTCTCTGTTCTGTCTGCACAGGTCTGATTGGCAGCTGCACTAATTCAAGCTATGAGGATATGGGGCGCTCTGCAGCAGTGGCAAAACAAGCATTAAGTCACGGTGTTAAGTGCAAGTCTCAGTTCACAATTACACCCGGTTCAGAGCAGATACGGGCCACAATTGAAAGAGATGGATATGTAAGTATTCTTTTTCCTCTTTGGAGTTGGAATATGCTTTTTAAAAAATCAGGGTGAAGACCAGCACCTCGGCTGCTGTCTAATTCTATTTTCTGTCTCCTTCAGTCAAAAATCTTGCGTGATGTTGGTGGAGTAGTTCTTGCTAATGCATGTGGGCCCTGCATAGGCCAGTGGGACAGGTAAGATGTTATATATATGGAGAAACTACATTGATTTTCCCCTAAGAAGTATTTTATTTTTGATTAGACAAACTAAAGAAAATACATAAACAGAACTAAAAAAAGGGAATAAATAAAATTGAATAAACAAGAAACTTATAAAAAATTCAAGTACTCTTTGTTTCACAACTGACTTGCTAAGTGATTATTAACAATTACAACTATAATAAATCATAGTAAACAGTAGTAAAAAATCATTTTCCAATCAATGTACACACTTACAACCAAATGTCTGTGCAACAAACACTGGAGTGAGAGTAATACTGGTGTTACTGTACAATAGAACTTTTATCTAAATGAAGCAGCAGCAACCAAAGATCCTTGTTTAATGATCGTTTTGCCAGAACCAATGACAGTTGCTAAAATGAGGACAATTGTGGTTGCTAAACTATAAATTTTCAGTATGCCATTAGTTAATTAAGAATAACTTTAAAAGTTGCTATTAAATTCTGAGGCAAACATTCTAGTGTAAATAATCAAACAAGGTTACGGCCTATATTTAATTCAGTCCTATGTTGTTAAAATGTATTCTAATTTAGAATGTCTTGTAAAACTAAAGTACTTTAAGAATAGCGAAATCCAATTTTGGATGTGATACAAATCCACATATGAAGTTATGTAGGTAGGACTTGATTTCCAACTATAATGGAGCCTATGGAACCTATTACAATTGTAAGTCTTAAAGTGAATCACACACATGACTAACCCAATTTCAAGACTTTTTTGTGGTGGTTGTTAAGCAAATCACTGTGTTCCTTAAGTGAATTTGTGGTCATTAAACAAGCCCATTCACTAAAGAGGTATTTCCCCCCCCCAAAAAAAAAACCACAAGTAAATGCTGGTTTTTTGGCACAAATGTCATGATTGCAGTCATGTGACCACAAAGTGTTGCAGATCGCTGTAAATCAGTGTTTCTCAAACTTGGCGACTTTAAATCCTGTGGACTTCAACTCCCAGAATTCCCCAGCCAGCTATGCTGGCTGGGGGATTCTGGGAGTTGAAGTCCACAGGACTTAAAGTTGCCAAGTTTGAGAAACACTGCTGTAAATGCTTGCTGGTTACCCAAGATGCATGACCATGGGGAGGTGAGGTGGCCAAAGAAGCTTTGGAACTGGGTCATAAGTAACTTCGGTGCAAGGGGGTCTGTAGCAACTTTCAACAATTGCTAAGCAGCCAAACTTAAGTTACGGTAGTTGAGGAATGATTTTTACTTTAAACTCTATGGAGCGGTGCTATTGCTATTGGTAGTGGCTTTGGTTGTCAGAGAAGTTGATTGGGAAGGTTACAAATGGTGATCACATAACCCCGGGACAATACATCTGTCATAAATGTATGCTGGTTGCCCAAATTTTGATCACATGACTATGGGGATGCTGCAGTGATCTTAAGTGTGAAAACTGATCACAAGGCACTTTTTCAGTGCTGTTGTAACTTCAAACAGTCACTAAATGAATAGGATTTTTTCTATGAATTTTTAGGAGCATTAATTTGAAGTAACATGCATGTTAGGACATTAACAATGACTTGCTCATATCCTTATGGCAGGATAAACTTTTTAATCATTGGGCAAACTTTCTTCCTTTGCAGAAAAGATACTAAAAAAGGTGAAAAGAATACAATTGTTACATCCTATAACAGAAATTTTACTGGTCGTAATGATGCCAATCCTGAGACACATGCATTTGTAACTTCTCCAGAGGTATAGTATATGACAGGTGTATGAGAGTAAACACAAATTGCTTAGCATAGTTTCACACATCGCACTAAGTTAAAAACTGTACAAACCCATTGTGTGTACAGCTAGTCATTGACTTACGACAGCAGTTGGGACCAGAATTTCTGTTGCTAAGCACAACTGCATCATTTTGTGATGGCAATCCCTGAGTCCCAGTTGCTGTAGTTAACTGAATTCCATTGGACGTTAGGCAAGACAATTTCTTGCTTCCCACAACCAAAGTCAGTGGGGAAGCCAGCAGGAAGTTGCAAGTCCCATGCCTACAGAAGCATAGCAAGGGGAAGACGCAAGGGTGGGTTGGGGGAAGATGTATAAGAAATGCTGGGAGAGTCAGAATCTTTGTGCAAGACGCATGGGTTGGGGAAGGGTACTCAAGGGTGTGAAGGAGTGCATAAGAGCCACTGTGTGGACAGGAAGGCTGCATAAGGGGGTGCACATGAGATGCTGTGTGGGTCAGGAGGGTGTATGGAGATGGGGGCTGCTAAGGTTGGGAAGAGTGCATGATGCTATGCAAGGCCGGAAAGATGTGAGGGGATGCTGAAAAGCACGGTGGGGCTGGAAAGGAATCAAGGGTGTGCACGAGAAATGTGCAGGTTGGGAAGGGTGCAAGTCGGTGCATGTAGTAGTATGTGGCAATGGAAGAGATGGAAGATACGCTGCTTAGGAAAAGGTCATATAAAAGGCCATAGCCTGCAGCTGCAAGATGGCAGGATATAAAGGCTCAGAAGGGATTCCCCCCACCCCACCCCCATTAAGTTCTCAGGCTATAAAAGAAATAGTGGTACAGTACTTTCAGTCTTGCTAAGATTCTGAGAATAGAGCCTTTCAGTAAAGCAGAAGTAACGCATCTGGTTATATTTCCTGTCTGGCTTGCTTGGGAGGGCCGACTGCGTGAGAATTGTCCAGTGGGATGAGAAAGGCATGTGAAAAGTGCTGCATGAGTCAGGGATGATGTGCAAATGTCTGGTGTGACATTGCAATCACATCACATCATGGGGTTGGGGAGGGTGGGTGAGGTGCCATGCATGTCAGGGAAGCTGTGCCAGGAAGGATGAGGGTATGTAAATGGGTGGTGCTAGTACAGAAGGGCTGGTGAAGATGCGCAAGCAGCGGGGAGACTTACACTAGAGACTTTCAATCTTTCCTGCTGGGGAATCCAGCAGGAAAGGTTGCAAATGGTGACTATGTCACCGTGAAAGACCGAAATTTGGTGAATGTCGACATTCACCGGTGAATGAAAGATCGAAATTGGTGAATGTTGACATTCACCGGTGAATGTCGACACATACCAATTTCGGTCTTTCATGGTGACATATATATAACGAGTCAGCGTAACGCTTTACTTTTGCTTTTCAATTCGCGGTCCTGGAAACTACTCGTTCTAACTGCGCAGGATCGCAGGTTTTTTAAAAAAAGAAGTCCGCGAATAGAAGACGCTTAAAAGGAAGCGAGGAGCCGAGGTGTCGACAGGATAAGGGTATTAGGGTAAGGGTGTCGAGAGGATAAGGGTATATATTTCGGACATACACCAAGCGACTATGTGAATGTCGACATTCACCGGTGAATGTTGACATTCACCAGATTTCGGACTTTCACAGTAACAACTATATAATTGCAAGGCATTTGGTAACTGTCCCTAATTGTGAACCAATTGTTAGGCACACAGATCAAGATCATATGATTGTCAGCCCCTTGGAAATCTGGAATTCTGATGACTGGTCATAACCATCATTTGTTCAGCACTGAACTAGCACTGAATGAACTACTGGGGACTACCTGTATTAGAGAAAGAATGTATTTCAATTGCCTCCTTTTCTCAGAGGCCTTTACTTAATTAAGATTATTTATTCAACTCTGGACCTATATTCCAATTTTTGCTCGTCCAATACTTGAACTTCATGCTACAAGTAGCTTTCCCCAATCAGGTATTTCTCTCCATACAATGTCAGGTTTTTTAGTTGGAGTAGTGGATGATGGTTACAAAAATGCTTATTACTTGCAAATAAAAAGATAGAAATGAAGCAATCTTTTTTTTTTTTTTACTCATAACGGATTGCCTTTTCCAGATAGTAACAGCCCTGGCACTTGGTGGCACTTTGAAGTTTAATCCGGAGGTTGACTTACTGACAGGAGCAGATGGAAAGAAGTTTAAGCTTGAGCCACCTGATGCTGATGAATTGCCAAAATTGGTACTTATTTTTTTCTTAATCTTCAGAAATTCCCTGGGAAGCATGTCTTCTTTGTCATGGTGATTCCCTAATGAACAGCCTCCTTCCAGTGATTTGGATGGCTATGACCCTGTTGGCTTTTGGAAAAGCTATAAACCTGGTTTTTCTCCCTGGCACTGAGATGAGGACTTTAATGGAGCTGTGTATATATGGGTGGTGTACACATACGTATGTGTGTATGGTGTATTGGTAAGGAACTGTTTTTAAGAGCCTTAGCTTGATTCTTTTTAATGTATTTTGATTGTTTATTATTATTATTATTATTTTAATTTTCTGGCTACCCTACAGAGTTCCATTGACTAGATGTATGGCAATATAATTTTGTTTGTTTCGTAGGTAGGCTAACTATGTAGCACTTACTTAAGTACAGCTGTATAAAACACCAAATACTCCACAGATACCTTACAGGTTGCAATCCCCATGAACAATGATATGACATTGAAGTGAGATAGGTGAAGAGTAGTAATTCAAGCTTTCAATAAAGGGAGGGAGAAAGGAAAATTATTTGAGTCAAACAGTACTTGAGGATGCTAGAGCAAAATGATTCAAGTGATAAAAAGTCTTTATTTGGCCTATTGATATACACAAGATGCATCCAACATTTAGTGTTTGCCTTTCCTTTCTAAATGATACTCCTTTCCTCATTACAGTCACTTTTCCTTATTTTCTATTAGGATTTTGATCCAGGCCAGGATACCTATCAGTATCCTCCAAAGGATGGTAGTAGCCAACATGTGGATGTGAGCGTCACTAGCCAGCGTTTGCAACTGCTTGAGCCCTTTGACAAGTGGGATGGCAAGGACCTGGAAGATATGCTGATCCTCATAAAGGTAAGAATCAGAGGCAAACAGATAAATACGAAGAGTTTTGTTTTGTGCAATTATTGGATAATATCTAAACTTTCTGTTTCACAGAGGCTCTTATAAAACATTTCTAATGCAAGGAACAAAAATAACTGAAGTGTATTGGTCAAATTATGTAGTGACGGCACACAACTACATTGCTCCCCTTCCCACTTTTGAATCATAGTTGCTCTGTATTTCTTTCAAACTGTTGCTTCTGTGTCATAATACATCCACACATGTCATAGTAAATAACACAACACTTGATGATATCCGTGGCTGTCCACAATTTGTTGTGGACTACCTGCAATCAATGAAGCAAAATCTTTTTTTTTAAGTTTCTTACCTTTTCCATTATCTACAGAATGTTTTCAATGTGATCTTTCTCTTCCGAATCTACCTTGTACATCTGGCACTTACTGTTCCAATCTGAATTGTAAAATCTTCAACATTATCTTACTGGTATCTGAGACAGGTATAGTTGTTTCATAGTTGGAACATGGCTTAGCACTGCTCTTTTCTGGAATTGATATATACATTTATCCTTTCCAGTGCCTTGGGCGATACTACGTTTTCCATCTTTACTTGCAAATTGCAAGTAGCACTTTGATTACAGTATCTTGCGAAATTTGAAGCCATTCAGCTGGATGTTCATTAACTATTGTAGTTCTACGCATAGTGATATTTTTAGAGCCATTTATCTTCAATTTCCACTGCTTTGACTAATTGAATAAGGCTTTGTATCATCAATTTGGGGAGCCATAATGGCACAGTGGTTAGAGTGCAGTACTGCAGGCTTACTCATTGTTCACTCCAGAAGTTCGATTTCTGCTCAAGGTTGACTCAGCCAGCCATCCTTCTGAGGTGGGTAAAATGAGAACCCAGGTTGTTGGGGAAAATATGCTGACTCTGTAAACTGCTTAGAGAGGGCTGTGAAGCCTATACGTCTAAGTACTATTGCTATTTTTTTTTATATTTACTATTTACTTTCTTGTTTTCCACATATTTGTGCCATCTTTGTTTTTCCAGTTGAGCTTTTGTGTTTCCTAATCACTAACCATTGTATAAAAAATACCCCCCCCCCCGATATTAGAACTACTACCGACCTCCGCTCCTTCCGACAGGAGCTTAAGACCCACCTGTTCCAATTAGCTGGCTTAACTGATCTATAGTCCCATTTTAACCTCCTGGCAAACGTCTTATTGGGTAGTTTTTAAGGGTAATTTTAATGTTTATTTGTATTTTAATTTAAATATTGTACAGTGCATATCCTACCTCCTCCGTTTACCTATTTGTATATTTAAGTATATTTATATTTTGTATTCATACTGTTTTAATATGACTGTACACCGGCCCGAGTCCTGTTTAGGAAAGGGTGCGGTTTATAAATTAAAGATTATTATTATTATTATTATTATTATTATTATTATTATTATTATTATTATTAAAAGGTTCTGTAATTTTTTTAAATCACTTGCCTTTCCCATTTGATTGTTATCCTCAGTTTCAATGCATTGCTTATTGGGATTCTTGCTGTTTTCTGGAATTCAATTGGACAATTTTTCTTCTATTTCTATCACCTTTTGCTTTCTGTCTTTCCTCAGCATTGAAAATATGTCCTGTTTGCAATATGTCAGCAGGCAGCAACTTCAATTTCTTATACTACATGATATTTTTGTTTGCTTCATCTTTATTGATACCACAATTTCAGTCTAGTGTTCTTCAGGCATTCTTATTCTTATCAAATCTAATCATTTAAATCTTTTTATCTTCACCCTAGAATCATATTGAATACTGAATTTTTCGGAGTATAAGACGCACCCAGGTTTTGAAGAGGCACATTTTTTAAAAAAAGTAGGTAGGTAGATAGAGGGAGAGAGAGGGAGAGAAAGAGAAAGAAATACAGTAGGGAGGTAGGGAGAGAACGAGAGTAGTTAGGTAGGTAGGTAAAGGGATAGAGAGAGAGAAAAACAGAGAGAGAGAAATACAGTAGGGAGGGAGAGAGAGTAGGTAGGTAGATAGATGTTTCCAGGTGTATTTGTCCATGTGCTGGAGAAGGAAATAGCTGACAACCTGTAGCACCTAAAACTTTGTTTCTGTTGGGACAGCATTTGATCAATGCAATTCTCATTAACCACTCTAACTAAACAGCTTTCCGAAAGTTTTTGTACTCTGCAAACCTCCGCAAAACGGCCCATTTTTCGCAAAAACAGACCACTTTTTTTTAAAAAAAAGGCATGAATAGCCTTGGGGGGGGCTTGCAGAGTGCTCCTGGGGGGGGGCAAAAACGAGCAAAAAACAGCCCGTTCTTTGCGAAAACGGCCCAGTTTTTTGTCAAAAAATTGCATGCATAGCCTTATGGAGGCTTATGGAGTGCTGCTGGGGGGGGGGGGAAACGGCCCATTTTTTGCTCATTTCTGCCCTCCCCAGCCCCCAGGAGCTGTAAGCCTCCATAAGGCTATGCACGGCCATTTTGATGAAGGGGGCGAGGTTTCGGGAGGCAAAAAATGCTGTATTCTGTGTATAAGACGCACCCAGATTTTCAGCCTCTTTTTAGAGGAAAAAAGGTGCGTCTTAAACTCTGAAAAATACGGTATTACTTAGGTCTTATCTCATTGGTATAACTGTGTTTGTTTTCATTCATTTAAGTTGTGATTTTGCAAATGGAAGTTTATAGCCTAAGACACAGCAACATATCTTCTTTTTTGCTGATTGAATACAGTAGTACTTGCAGATTATGTATTTGTTTTTATCCCACATTTACTATTTTTATAAATAATTCAAGGCAGCAAACATACCTAATATTCCTTTCTCTTCCTGTTTTCCACACAACAACTCTGTGAAATGGGTTAGGCTAAGAGAGACAGACTGGCCCAAAATCGCCTACCCGACTTTCATGCCTAAAGTGGGATTAGAACTCAGAATCTCATGAGTTCTAGCCTGGTACCTTACATAGTCAATTTGATGTAGGCGTTTTTCATCCAGTGATATCCATATGTAAAGTTGTATTGTAGCTTCTTGAAAGAAGGCAAATGTCTAGTTGTCTTGAAAGAAATATATTAGTAAGTTTCCTGCTTCAGTTTGTATACAAAGATCACATTTTCCCATGATTCCTAACACTGTTTCATTCCCAACGTTAGTATTCCAATATACCTGTAATGAGTGTCCATTGTGGTGTTGCCTCAAAAAAGCATTGCAAGTTACCATAGAATCATCCGGTTTTTATTTTCTCTGCATATGTGGTCAGAATATAGATTTGATCCACTATAATGCTGGTTGGCTTGCCTTGGATGTAAACTGATAGTATTGTGTCATTTTGTGGGGGTTTATTTATTTATTTATTTATTTGAACTTGTTAGTCACCCCCTCTCCCCACAGGGACTCAGGGCGACGTACAAAAGCAACAAGCAAGACAGTATCATATAGAGGAGGTAAAAATAAATAAATAAATTACAGTGCTTAGAAAAAGGTAAAACCCCAATAACAGTAAAAATTTAAAAACTAAAATTAACAGTTAAAAATGACCAAGGGGTGGAGAAGCTGTAGAGTTATGCCAGGCTGGCTAGTCGAAACAGGTGGGTCTTCAATTTCATACGGAAGGAGCGGAGGTCAGTTGTTGTCCTAATGTCTGGGGGGAGGTCATTCCAAAGGGTAGGGCCCACCACAGAGAAGGCCCTACTCCTGGGCACCGCCCTCTGACACTCTCTGGAGGACGGCACCCGGAGGAGTCCCTCTCTGTGTGAGCGAATGGGTTGCAGGGATGTATGGGGCAGGACACGATCCCGCAGATAACTAGGCCCTGTGCCATGGAGCGCTTTGAAGATGGTAACTAACACCTTGAAGCGTACCCGGTAGGCCACAGGAAGCCAGTGCAGCTTGCGCAGGAGAGGTGTTATATGGGAGAACCTCGATCTCCCCATAATTACCCGCGCGGCTACATTCTGGACCAACTGCAGTCTCCGGGTGCACCTCAAGAGGAGCCCCATGTAGAGAGCATTACAGTAGTCCAGGCGAGACGTCACCAGCGCATGAGTGACTGTGCGCAAGGCCTCCCGGTCCAAAAGGGGTCGCAATTGGCGCACCAGGCGAACCTGGTGGAACGCCCCCCTCGCCACGGCTGCCACATGATCTTCCATAGCCAGCCGGGCATCAAGGAGGACGCCCAAATTGCGTGCCCGTTCCACCGGGGATAATTGCTCATCCCTGATGGCCAGCGATGGAATGTGGGTTGTATCTGAGCACATTTCTTCTCTGTTTTTTTCCTTTATCCATTGTAGAAGATTGGGTGTTCTTCTAATGTGAACTGACCCGTTCTCATCTGCTTCAATTTATTGAGTCCCTGAATATCAATGTTGAATTTTAAGTTTCTGCTCTGACATCATGTTTGTCTGTTCTACATTCCGCTTACCAGTGGGTTTTTTATTTATATATATATTTACAGTAAAGAACTTTCTTTTGTCTCTGGCACATCACACATTCTTTTGGCTTTCATCATTGCTACTCGTACTTGCCCTCTTGTCTTCCTCAGTAGCTTGTTGGATACTGTCTGATCTGTGGGCTCATCTTCCATATCACATTTGCATTGTCTTGGTTGTGAACATCCATTTGGTTTTCTTGGCAGAATATTGGAGGGGGTTGCATTTCCTTCTCCAGTGGATCATATTTAGTTTGATCCCTTGTCTATAACCTGTCTGTCATGGATGAGTGGATGACCCTTCTGGAAATATATACTCCCAATGGTGTAGCTCAGAGCTTCCTTGGGATGCGCAAGCTGCTTCATGCTACAAGGTAATGATCCGTAGGGTAAAATAAACGTTGGAGTCCTAAAAATTGTTTGATGCTGTCAAAATGTTCTTTTTATGCAGACTGAATGTCTGTCATTATCTTGCATTCAGGTAAAAGGGAAATGCACAACTGACCACATTTCAGCAGCAGGCCCCTGGCTCAAATTCCGTGGGCACCTGGACAACATTTCAAACAATCTATTGATTGGAGCTATAAATACTGAAAATGAGAAGGCCAACTCAGTTAGAAATGCATTAACACAGGAGTTTGGACCTGTTCCTGACACAGCCCGTTACTACAAGGTAAGGCTATGAAATGTAATTGTATTTTAGGCACGGTGTATGTGTGTAGCAGCAGAAAGAGACTGTTTTTCATTGCAGCCATTCAGATGCTGTGGGGAGCCAGAGGCCATATGCTCAGAACAGAAGTCCAGAACTGAAAATAGTGAATGTTTGGGGTAGATCTGAGACTTTGACATTAGAATTTCTCTGTTTTTTAGATAGCTCTCGGAAACACTGGGAAAGGACTATGTCAGAAAAGCTAGAATAACTGTCACTTAAACTAGAGAATATTAAATTGGGTCTAACTCAGTATGAGAACTTTTCTGCCCCTTCTCTTAGCTGTGAACACTTAGTTATTATGTTTATGTTTTTCTTAGTTACACTTGTGCTCACTTCAGTAGAGTAACTGACACATTTAAATGCATTCAGACTTGAGAATGAAAACGTCTTGTAAAATATAGAAAATATTAATAGTTAATATAATTAATAGTTAAATAAATCAGGATGAGGATTGTTATAGTATCGGATATTTAAGGTATTGGAAATCAAGTTAAGAATAGATTAAATAATGAATATGATTGTAAATGTTAATTGTTGGCACAAAATATTTGTACCTAGACGAAATACTGTTTAATGGGAAATGGATTGTTTATATTAAAATAAAATAAAAACATTAAAAATTAAAAAGGGAATGAAAATGTCTTTCCTTGGTGTTTACATTAAATAAATCATTGCCAATACTTATTTATTCTTAGGATGCTAGGAAACTGAAAATAAAATCTGACCCAAGGGCCTGTTAAGGTATTCTACAACAGTTCCAGATGTGTTAGGGGATAGGGTAAAACCCTCTATGCTGTTGTCTGGAAAGGCCCTGCACCAGAGGGTTGGAGGTCGAGGATGTGGCCTTTGCAACCTAAGAACTTGAGAGCTTGGTCTGAGAAATGGAAGAGGTAGAGGAAGCTCCATATCCTGCATATCTCTGGACATCTGGTCAGAATTTTTCAAGGGGGCCGTGGTATTGCTGAAATACCAGCCAGAGGTTGCCCAATCCTGGTATTCAGATGGCATTTTTTATAACTTCACAGACCATTGTGGGTAGTTCTATCTTGATGGCTTTGTGAGAGGAAAAACAGGCAGTAGCTTAAAAGAAATATATACCAGTATGATATGCTTTCTCTGAGGGAACACAAGGTTTTTTTGAAAGACAACATGATTTGGGGGAAATTTTCCAGTTACTAGTCTCCCTCCAACATTATGCAACTGATGTACAATACGTTTTTCCCATTTTCATTGCTCTCAAGTAAGTTTTCAGATGCAACCATTCATTGTTGTTCTTGCCATTTTTTTCAAAGAACAATAGAGTAACAGACTTAGCTTTTGCTTTGCCTCCTGGCATAATTTATGCATTTATGCTTTTGAATAAATATTTCGTTTGTTTCAGAAAAATAATGTTAAGTGGGTTGTTGTTGGAGATGAAAATTACGGAGAAGGCTCAAGTCGGGAACATGCAGCTTTGGAGCCGCGACATCTAGGAGGAAGGGCCATTATTGTCAAGAGCTTTGCCAGGATTCATGGTAAAACCGCCACTTCCTGCAAAACTACTGCTGCTAGAAGGCTACTAGATATTTAATATATTTTGCTCATCAGAATAATAGAACTCATATTTAGTTTGAGCTTCTTGTATATCTTCAGGCAATTGGTGGAGATAGAGAAAAAGCAATATTAATAAAATCTAATAAATCTCAAGACAAAGTAAGAATGAGGTCATATTCTTATTAATTGTAGTATAAATGTAAAACAAGTATGGTAAAAATTGTTTAGGAGTAAATACTGTTACAATTGATAAGTATTCCTATCCGCTTTACAAAATTAGATGCATATGCAAGGCTGAAGGAATATAGAAATGGTGAGAAGCAATCGGTTTCATAAATATTTGAAGGTACCTGTGACGATGAGATGCAAGGCATATTACAAAATGCACAAATAGTATTGAGGTTTTGCTCTTTGCAACAGTCCTGAAATGCACATTCTAATATATGAAATTTAAATATTTTAACAGAAACCAATTTGAAGAAGCAAGGACTCTTGCCACTAACATTTGCTGATCCAGCTGATTATGACAAGATCCACCCTGTGGACAAGCTAAGCATTGTGGGTCTAAAAGATTTTGCCCCTGGAAAGGTAAATGGTCCCAGCTCTCAGCCCTACTCCTACTCCATTTCATTTTCTTGCACCTTCTTTATCATGAACTACTGTATTTCAGGGTTCTGACACATGCAACAATATATTTCAAAATACATTAATACTTTTTGCTGAACTTTGCATATTAAAAATACAATATATCAAATTAAACTGAATACTTTATTTGGCCAAGTGTGATTAGACAAACAAGGAATTTGTCTCTGGTGCAGAAGCTCTCAGTGTACATGCAAAGCAACAGAATAATGATAATCATAATAATACCAATAAGAGGGAGAATATAGAAGAGAATAAGAATAAATAATAATATTACAAGCATACTGCGAATACACACGAATTCTCGGAAATATTCAAATCTACAGGAAATTAGAAGAGTGTACAAAATATTTGGAAGATAAAATTTTATTGTTGAAAGTGGAAACTGGTGTTTTGAGTTCAAGACAAGCTATTCCATGCATTTTGGAAGTACCTCAGGTTGGAACAGGCGTCAATACTGTTTAGGGCTTTAAACACCTCCGAAGCAGTTTCATATTCAAAATGGAACATTTTGAAATTTTGTGAAATTGCATGTTTGAAACAGAACAAAGTGTTTTGTATATCCCTAGTACTGTATATTTAGAAATAGACAAAATGTATAGGTTGCTTATCATATATGGTGGCTAGTGTTTTTTCACTCTAGTAGCTGTGTTTTTTCCTCTTTCTTTCTACAAAATAGTTTGTTATACATGAATGTAAAGAATACATATTGTATTTTGGGGAATAATGTAAGGTGTTTTTTTTTTTCCAAATCCAGTGTTGAGAGTGGAAACTGAATATTTGCCAATGCTTCATGTGCTGAAGAAGCTACACCCACTTGGAGGTGGTACTTCTCTTAAGCTTCTTCAGCCTTGATACCGGAGCATTCCAGAGCACTGTTGAGATTTGAAGCATTGCAGGGATGTTAAAATGGGGAAGAGCAGCATTTCTTGGCTGGTGTGTCTTAACATTTAACGGGTTAAAGTAAAATATTGAATTTAAGAGGCCTACATAGGGGAAATGCCGTGTTCTGCCAAGTTTAGTACAGTACCTGGATCCTTGCATATTTTGCATTCAATATTTGGTAAGATTTGCTAAACGATCAAATGAGGGAATAAATCATGGCATATTAAATTCAGAAACTAAATGTTCCCAAGTTTTTGTGGTAAATGTTTTAGAGGATACCAGATGTCTAAAAACCATCAGAATTATTGATGACTTAACAAAATGCATTACTTATGATAGGAAGTCCAAATATATATATTTCTCCAATTTCTCCAACAGCCCCTGAAATGCATCATTAAACATCCTAATGGGAGCCAAGAAACAATAATACTGAATCATACCTTCAATGAGACTCAGATTGAGTGGTTTAAAGCTGGTAGTGCACTCAACAGAATGAAAGAGCTAAAGCAGCACTGAATCTACGCACATAATGTATCCAGTGGACTTGATGAGTAATGTCCATTAAAGTGCAATTCCACAACAATTCTTGAGACTAAATGTATGTGATCAAATGTAACTTTAGCTTCCTATTCATTTCAATTCACTTGCATACACCAATAAAAGTATTTTCTTTCTTTTTTTTCCATCATACAGTTCTATCTTTCATAACTACCTGTTTTTCATGCATTTCGGTTGTCTTAATATTGCTTCATATTTATTTTTCAATTATTTTCTTGCCCAGTAATTTCAGTGATGACAAAAGAATGAAAAATTAGAAGATTATTGCTCTTGTGGAAAATAAAATTGTAACTGACATACCTGGTTGTTGAGTTTCCTAGTAGCACTTTCTTCAAGTTTGTGAGGAATGGAGCATGAGTGTGCTAAAATTGAGAGTGGGTTGTTTGAAAACTTGGCAAGTACCATAAATAATATGTATGCCCCTGGAATCATGAAAAATTTAATTTTGATTACAACCTACGAGTTTCAGTAAAACATCCTGATCTATCGATAATTTCCGCTGCAATATGAAACCGACAGCATATTGGTATATCCATATATCAAGTAGATCTATTCCCATTTGACATAACTTTTTACCTGTGGCTCAGCTCTAAATGTCTCACTTCTCTTCTTTTATAATGTTCCTACCCATCCCATCTCTATGTTTCACTTTTTAAAAAAAGCAGGAAAAATTGAAAATAATTTTAGTTATGAAGTTATGCTGCTTTTTATGACACAACTTGGAATTCAGTAATTATATATTTTAAATATAGCTCAGTTGTGGTTATTGTAGTTTTCTGTTTTTTACTGAGAAATAGATTAGTGCACAAAAAGATGTCTTAGTGATGCTATGAGCCTGCCACCCCTCACTGCTTCCTGATTGTGTTTAAGTTACTGTTTTAAAAACATAGTGTGAAATGATTTTATATTAAAACACTTTCATGCAATGGTATTCCCTTGGCATCTTTGGGATATACCGTATTTCAATTCCCATCACATTCAGCCAGGATGATCAAGAACTGTCTTCATAGTGGATGATGGAGATTATCAATCAAATATAAACAGAGACTATGAGATGATTGGTTTATACTCAGAACTCTATAAATTACTTCCAAAATACTAATGGCACTGATTCAGAGTTCAGCTGCTTTTTGTATCTATTTCCAATAAAACAGATATTAATGTTTTGGGATTGTTCTGGAATGACCTATACTCTCACAGAATAGTTTGACTGCATTTTTTAATTCAATCTGCATGTCTCAGTTGTCAGCACCTTCCTATTTTTACATCAATATAAGAGTTTTCAGAAAATATTCCCCAAACTAATTTTTGACATAGAATACATTTTTATGTAATGAAAGCAGCTTATCATATTTAAATAGTGAGCCATGCTATGAATATTATTAAAATGCTATTACATCTTCCTGAAATCACTGAGTCCTGCTCTGAAACAGTTCACTGTAGTACTTAGTAAATTCTGGAAAATTACAGCTTTTCAAATGATCAAAATTATTAAAACATTGTCATCCCCTAAATTTCTAGAGGTCTGGAATACTTAGCTATCCAAGCTGATGAATTATGGATAAGCTAAACAACATATTTTATTACATTTATGCACTGTAACCGACAAACCATATGAAAAAGTCAAAACCAAATTGATAATATTTAGGTATTTTTACCCTGCTTTTATTATTTTTATAAATAATTCAAGGCAGCAAACATACCTAATATTTCTTCCTCCTATTTTCTCCATAGCAACAAAGCTTTGAGATGCGTTGGGTTACGAGAAAGTGACTGACTGAAAATCACACAGATGGCTTTCTTGTCTAAGGCAGGACGAGGGCTCACAATCTCATGGTTTGCAATCTGGGGCCTTTAATAATTAAACCAAACTTGGTTTCATAATACTTATATGCTTGGTGTCTTAGCCATATGACCAATTTGGCGTGCATAATATTTGAATCAATGTTAGAAATTAGTCCTATTTCCTGCTTCACAGTATTATGCATGAGACTTTTTCCCCCTTGAAAAATTGAGCAATGAGCACTGCACACAAATAAGTTCATCTTCAAAAACAAAACCAATGAACATAAGTACCCCTGAAGAGAGGTATTTTGGCATTTATGCTCCCTATTTTTCCTCTAAAATGTATCTGCCTCTGCTTGAACGGTGCCAGTCTTTTCTTTTTAAGTGGGATGTAAGAATTGCAGGCTCTCTTGGCTACGTTTATCAATCAGCTAAGTTCCTGCTATTGGAGAGGAACCAATTAGTTATTGATGATGGGATAAATTAATTTTGAGCAATGTTGAGCATAGTGAGTAGTTTTAGAATCTTGTTATTTCTTACGCTAATGAAGTATGAATTACAAGTTGTGTAGTGAAAAACTATAATCCCACAGCATGTATATCTAATAGTTTTAACTACAGATGTAAAGCTAGACATGAACAAGATTGATTTTGTAATAGATTTTAGTATTTTGTTTCATTGCTATTTTACATTTGTTCTTTAAAGGCAACACCACTGCCTAAAGGTAGATGCAATGTTCAGGGAAAAGCAAGATTTTTCTTTATAGCAACATAGGAACAACTGCTTCCTAATACAGAAACTTGGTTGAGAAGTCTGGATTTTAAAATAAATTATGTAACTCATGGACATGTTGCGTTCTGAACCAAAATAAAAATGTAGCTGTTATCTGTAGGTAGTTTCCAATAAAACTTGGCTTGTTTTGCACAGTAGAATACAGGCCACCCACCTAACCAAACTAAATACAATGCTCTAGTCATTTGCTCACAGGAACTTAACAAGGCATGAAGATAGAGCAGCTGAATATATTCTACTTGTACTGTTAACTTTTCCAGCTTCCTTGCAAGCTAGTCTGGAAACCTGTATTGTTAATACAAGGCTCATTCATTTTTGGTTTTATGTCACTTGCACACTGATGAGATTCAAACCAGTCCAAAATGAGATTAGTAGCAATACAATACCAAGTTTCTTTTCCTGCCATAGCTTTTGCTAAAAGTCCTAGACTAAAAAGCCAGCACATTGGCACCCCATATGGTAATCCCTTCAGAGTGTGTCAGGATTGCTTTAAATGCTTGCTACTGTGAAAACAATAAAACGGCTGTTTACTTTCATACAGCTTGCTTCTATATCTCTTCCTTCAAGAAATATTTTGTTTTCTTAAGAACAAAACAAAATGCATATCCTGTGATGTCAGAAAACAATTACTGTACTACTTATCTCGAGTCATGAAAACAAATCCCATTTTATATGATTTTTTTTTAATGGATGACATTAAGTTGTTTGACTTAATATGAACATTGACTTGCTGGTCCACTCGGCATGGATCTACAGTGAAGACACTGGGGTGTCATTTGGACTGGAGAAGTGTGGCCAGATGGTACTTAAGAGAGGGAAGGTAATTAAGATTGATGGGCTGAAACTGTTGCCAATTCCCAAAATATGTATACAAACCAGAAAGAGGGCAGGCAAAGTCTGGTGAGTGTCAAACCCCTTGCCCTGGACAAAACGCAGAACATCCAGGAATACGTAGGTAAAATGAGCTGTTGAGGCATCAGTAGACCTGGGAGGAAGATGAAACAGAGGACGTGCTGTGGTAAGAAAAAGACCATGTGTAGCATAGGCCCCAACCCCTGAACCGCAGTCTGCTACCTGGCCACTGCCCATTGGGAACCAGGCTGCAAAAATGGTGGACAAGCGTACAAAGCTTCATTTGCTCATGCACAGGATTTGGTTGAGTGCACAACTCATCCCCTCCCCCCCTTACTGCCACGTACCATCACTGGTCTGTGCAGGTAAAAAGATTGGGGGTCGCTGCTGTATGGGATGGTCTATTGATAGTAAGCTGTTGTGGCCCAGCAGGATCCATTGGAGCTGCTGAGGGACTCAGATAGCGACGAACCCTATGAGTCGGCTATGGAAGAGATGGAGGACCCTGGGCAGGGTTCAGACCCAGAGCAGGGACCAGAGAGGCTGGTTGGCCACCAGGAGGCACCTGAGGCATGGAGCAGTGGGGAAGATCAAAGGGAGTTTGTCCCTGACGCAAGATTAAGAAGGGCGGAGAAACAAAGGCAACAGCTGCTCCGGAGACAAGCTCCTAAGAGATAATAAAGCTCAGGTGGTTGTGGCGTGGCCCCTTCCAAGAGCGTATATAAGAAGGGACTTTGGGAGGAGACTTTTTGCAGGACACAACCATTCATAGTAATCTGGAGAACTCCTTGTCTGATCTGCCTTATGTTTTCGTTTGTAACAAGCTGGAGAAGCTCTTGTCTGTATCTGTTGGAGTCTGGGTTGCTGCCAACGTCTTGCCTGTGAGTCGTGTTTGGGCTTTCAGCCAACAAGATTATAGTACTGTCAATAAAGTGTGGCAAACAACTAAGCCTGTGTCGGCGTTCATTAGCGGACGTAGGGGGGTCAGAACAGTAAGCTAAGATGGCAGACTGGGAAATTCTATGAGCAACTAGAAAGGGCTTGACTAAGAGACAATATGAGGTGCTAATCATAGCAGCATAAGAACAGGCACTAAGGACTAGTTCCACAGAAGCAGGTGTCTGCCACACTAGACAGGATCCAAGGTGCAAACTATGCAGAGAGGCCTAAAAGGGAGTCTAACATACAAAAGCAAGGTGTAAGAAGAGGCAGGAACAGCATACACTGAACAACCAAGTAGCTGGCAATGTGTACAGAAACATCTACACAGTGTATGGACTAGATGAGTGATGGCGAACCTTTTTGGCACTGAGTGCCCAAACTGGAATGTGTGTGTATGCGTGTGTGGCTGGAATGTTGGAACCCAAAAAACCAGCTGGCCGGTGTGCATGCCTGTTTTCTGGCCATTTTTAGGTCATTTTTGGGCTGTTTTTAGTCCCAAAATATGGTAGCTGAAAAATGGCTTGAAAGTGGCCTGAAAAAGGGCCTGTTTTTGGCCATTTTGGGGCTGTTTTCAAGCCATTTGGGGGGCATTTTTGGAGTTAAAAACAGCCTGACGTTGTGCCAAATATGGCCTAAAAATGGCCCTGAAAACAACCTAAAACGGCCTGGAAAATGTTCCAAAAAACAGTCCAGAAAATGGCCCAAAAAATGGCTGGAAAAATGGGCCAGAAAACAGAATGTGTATGCCGGAAACCAGAAGAGCAGCTGGAGACTGCACGCGTGCTCACAGAGAGGGCTCTGTGTGCCACTTCTTGCACGCGTGCCATAGGTTCACCATCATGAGACTAGATTCTACCAAGTCTAGATGGGAGATTCCATAGAAGGTTGTGGAGAGTAAGAATGTAAGAGTAAGGTTCTACATTTAGGCAAGAAAAACGAAATGCACACGTACAGTATAGGTGGTACTTTGCTCAATAGTAGTAACTGTGAAAGGGATCTTGGAGTCCTAGTGGACAACCATTTAAATATGAGCCAGCAGTGTGCAGCAGCTGCCAAAAAGGCCAACACAGTTCTAGGCTGCATAAACAGAGGGATAGAATCAAGATCACATGAAGTGTTACTACCACTTTATAATGCCTTGGTAAGGCCACACTTGGAATACTGCATTCAGTTTTGGTCATCACGATGTAGAAAAGATGTGGAGACTCTAGAAAGAGTGCAGAGAAGAGCAACGAAGATGATTAGGGGATTAGGAGACTAAAACATATGAAGAATGGTTGCAGGAACAGGGTATTTCTAATTTAATGAAAAGAAGGACTAGGGGAGACATGATAGCAGTGTTCCAATATCTCAGGGGCTGCCACAAAGAAGAGGGAGTCAAACCATTCTCCAAGGCACCTGAGTGTAGAACAAGAATCAATGGGTGGAAACTAATCAAGGAGAGAAGCAACTTAGAACTGAGGAGAAATTTCCTGACAGTTAGAACAATTAATCAATGGAACAGCTTGCCTCCAGAAGTTGTGAATGCCCCAACACTGGAAGTCTTTAAGAAGATGTTGGATAACTATTTGTCTGAAACGGTATAGGGTTTCCTGCCTAGGCAGGGGGTTGGACTAGAAGATCTCCAAGGTCCCTTCCAACTCTGCTATTGTATTGTATTGTATTACATTACAATCAAAACATCTTTAACATCCTGTGGAACTTCTAGAGCCATACAGACAGGCAAGTACTGGATATCACTGGACAATAGATAGCGGGCATGATAAGACATAATGGTGCCGGATAACAGCAACATCAGGAAGAAAGAGTATGAAAAGCTGGGGAATATCAGGGTTGAAAGAGGAATTAGAGAGGATGTGGAAAATAAAATTCAAAGTAGTCCTAGTGGAGGTAGGAGCACTGTGACTTTAGGCTATGACTCTTAAACTGGGAGAGAGGCTCCCGCAGATCCAAGGAATAATATTAGTTCTCTATCCAGAAGTGAACAGGGCTAGTAAGAGTTGATACTGCTCAAAATCTTCAAACTCCAGGCCTCTGGTAAGGAACCAAAGTTTGAAGACATACACCACCCACTCACACAGTGGTGAGAAGGGATATATAGAGATGTAATAAATGCCATGCTAACTCTATCTCTATATTTTTACAGATTTGCACAGTTCCAATGTAATCTAAGAATGACTTCACTCTTTCATTCCATGAAAGGCTTCAGTTAAACAGGACACCAGAGTCACCCATTGTCAACTTGACTAGAGTTAAAACAGCTAAGAGGGGGAAGCTTTATTATCATTATTTTCACTATTATCCAATTTAGGAACCATTTAGGAGTAGAAGAAGAAACAAGCAACATGTTTTTAACATTATTTTGTAGCCTGAAATAAGCTATCTTCACTTCTTTCCTCCTTTTTAAGTAGGGATAGATGCAGTTTGGGCAAAGCCACATAACATGGAATAACCATTAGCTTATAAACTTGAACAAACATTAAAATGTATCAATTACATCTTGGTGGGAAGACTCTGAATCCTCATATGATTGATACATTTCTCAATTATGAAAAAAAGGGGGGAGTGAAGAGGAGGAAGCAAATCCTCAGCCACTCAAAAGGAAGAACTGCTTAATTTCTTTTGATAGAAATTCTGTTCACTGGTACAAAATCTCCCCTCCTTCACTGGAAGAGATTTATATTCAGGTCTCAGATACAATCTGTGGTGAATGGAAACATCTTGGCACATGGAATAGCCTTCTTTTGTGTATGCAGAACTCAGCAATCTTCTCCAGCTAAAGCCATGGAAAGAAATGTTAATAACAGATGTGAAAAAAAAACACTGATCTGTTCAAGCAATTGTCTAGATATGCTGAAGCCTGGGAGATCGTCAATTTCATTCAGAAAACAGTTTATCCTTCTAATATAATAGAGAAGTGACCCCCACATGGAATTTTAAAGTTCTAGTCTAGCTGTTTCTATATTTTGAATGATGAACCAAAACAGTTTCCCACAGTTCTTTCTCCTATTATCTCTAGGGGCATAAAAACACACACAATTTGTATGCAGAAAAAGCTAACTTTGCTACTATTTCCATTTAGGACAGAACTTGCAACTCTTGGGCTATATTGCAACTCTTGGGCTATATACAAAATGAGTTTTATACTCATTTGTTGTTCCCAGATCACCCAGGTTAACATAATTGAATTTTATGGCAAAAGCAATGATTTATCATCACTTGTAAGTCCACTAAGCTTCTGCAAGGTTTAGTCACATATTTTTATGTTAACTGGGGCCGCTAGACGCCTGTAAAAAGGAAAAAATAAGCTGAACAGGTGTGGCATCACTCTTTCCAAAGGTCACTACCTCATCAGACTAGCCTCACCAGGCCCCATCCTCCCAAGAGATAAGGTTGTAAAAGAGAATTATCCTATTGCTGGATAGTTACTGCCAAGGTAGCCAGATTCCTTTAAATCTGGTACTCTACAACAGTATCATCTAGCTAACATAGTGAGAGGGATAATGCAAATTCCTGTCCCAACCAACCTGGATTGTTCTGCAAGATTGGAGAAGATTGCAGAAAGTCATACTGGGTTAGATAGGCAAATGCATGTGAAGTCCCAATTTTAGAAAGTCCTGATTCTCATTAGGTGAGAATAGAATTGCAGACTTCATTTTCATAAGTAGGAACTTGTTAACTAGGTTTTTTAGTATTGTTGAAAGTTAGCACCCATCCCTCTCCTAGAAGAATTAAATATTTTAGGAAATATTAAAAAGGCAGAATTTAACTCCTAGGATTTTCACATGGCCCCTACAGCAACCAATAGGATACATTTCTTGATTTGGAACAGATAGCTCTAGGGCAAAGCCCACTTCAAACTCATGTGGTCCTGTTCACCATTAAACCATCCTTCCAAGCAGCCTCCATGTTTCCAGTATCTTTATCCCCACTTGGAACTGAACTCAGATGGACATTTCTTCCAACAATATGTTGGGCAAACAGTACCACATGACAGTGTAGGACGTTAGCAGACACTCCTCTCTTAAAAGAATGAAATATTCTAGGAAATATTAAAAAGACAGAATATTATATTTTGCTGGATGAGAAATGGAGAAACATGTTTTTTTTAGGCAGGAAGCAGACTCACTCTTAATAGCCCCCACCCTCCTCAACAGCCCACCACAGATGTCAGCACTTAAGAGGGATGGCTAGGTGTATTCATAAGCAAATACCCTCACCCAAGATCCAACAAAGGTAGGATTAGCCCTCAGCCATTATATATATATTTATCTAAGGTGTTGGTTTCAAAATGTTCCATGTATAGGGTTAGTGGTGGGTTTCAAAATTTTTTAGAAACTCTTCTGTAGTTGTGGTCTGCTTTGTGGGAGTGGCTTGTCAGGCATGTGACCGGGTGGGAGTGGCTTGGAAGTCATGTGACTGGGTGGGCGTGGCCAATGTGAAATGTGGTGAAACTCACTTAACAACACTCTTGCTTAGCAACTAAAATGTTGGCTCAGAAACTCTGGCATTTGAAGCACGCAAGTCTTAAAGCTATCAAGTTACAAGACCCTTGCATCCCTAACCCATTAGAAAAAAACAACCCAGGGATGTTCAAACCTGACAGCTTTAAAACTTGTGGACTTCAACTCTCAGAATTCCTCCTCCAGTCACGTTGGCTCAGGAACTCTGGCATTGAAGCGTGCAAGTCTTAAAGCTGCCAAGTTACAAGACCCGTGCATCCCTTTAGAAAAAAAAAACCCAGGGTGTTCAAACTTGACTGCTTTAACTTTAAGACTTCAACTCACAGAATTCCTCCTCTCGCTCTTCATCTTGATGATGTGCGGACGGGCGGGGGGAGGGAGCTGGAACCGGTTCTAAACGGCACTGTAGATTTGTGGAACCTCTTCTATAGAAGAGGTTAGAACTGGCAGGAACCCACCCCTGATATATATACACATACACACATATATATATGTATACACACATACACACACACACATACATATACCGTTTCCCTGAAAATTAAGACCTCTTCCAAAAATAAGCCCTTCCTGAAAATATTGCAATACAGCAGCAGCCATGAGTGACTATGCTCGCCATCTCCTGCACCTCAAAAATAATGAGCCCTCCCCAAAAATAAGGCCGTGCTTATTTCGGAGTGAACACTGAACATGCATAATAGTAGCTGGCAAGAAATCTCAATATGAAACAATCAGACATGGCTGGAATTGAGCCAACTGACCAGCCACAAGAGAGTGCAGGATCTCCTGTGCTTTTTAAGGTTGTGTAGAAAAGGCAATGTCAGCACCTGGGTGGTTCTTACCTTTATATAGTATGCAAATCCTAATAAAGCCATCTTCTCTTCTATACAGCTATTAGCGAATGTGTGAGATCCACCTCCCCTTTTCTACCCAGTAAGAAATATTCCCCAGGCATGGGTTGCTGGTATATAGTGGATGTATTCACTATCCCTAACTTGCTCGGGACTCTTATTGGTCAAACTCATCTCAAGCTACTTTGTTGCTTAGGGCAAAGGCGATTTCTCTCCCCTCCCCCCTCCCCCATGGCCAGGCTACTCATTCAACCAGTCTGGTAGATGAATCTCATTGCAGAAGAAAGGATGGGAAAATAGCATCTTCTGCTACACTACGGCAACAGGCCAAAGCTTCGAGGCCCAGAGAAAGCTGCACACGAGGCTCCTTTTGACAAAATTTGCTTCCGTTCCGGCCCAGGTTTTCTTCCTACAGACCCTCTAGAGGCCGAGCATTTGCATTTGGTAAGTTCACGCAGCAAAGGCTTTGTTCGTCTACGCGAATGAAAGCAACTCATAGGACGGCGCAGCCTTTCTTTTCCCTTCTCCCCCACCCGGCCAAGCCGAGTCTCTTTAAAATCCGGTACACAAATCGCCACCCAAACCCCGCCCACCTTCCACTATTCTGACGTCAGGAGGGGAGGTTTCTCCATCTCTCTCCCCCCCCCCCGCCCCGGTCCTTTAAATTCATCCGAAAGGCTGCTGGTAGTTTAGGAGAGAGGAGGAAAAAAATCAGAATCAAAGCGGGCGAGGGAAGCTGAAAGGCGAAGCCCCGAGGAAAAGCGTCGCGTGAGGGAACCCAAACACCGCTCCGGCGAAGGTAATGGATGGTTTCCCCGGGAGGGAGGCGAGGATGCTTTTGCAAACTGTAGCTGGGGAGCTTTAAGGGAGAAAACGGGAGCTGAACCAGGGGGGGAAAGATGAGCGTCTCCGAGGTGGTGGAGCTGAATGCGTGGGCTTCGTATGTAGGAGCATTGCGCGGGGACGAACAATTCCGCCTGATGGATAAAACAGCCGAGTGAGATTTCGGGTGTGCGCGAAGGGTCGCGTTGGATCTCCCCCCCCCCCAGCCGCCCCTACTCGTCTGGGCACGCGCTTGTGCACGTATGTTATGCCTATGAACAGCCTGCCGTTCGTCACTGTTTCTTTGAAGCGAGGATCAGCTGGGACGCCTTTCTTGCCTCTTCTTCCGAAGGAAAAGAAGCTCTGGCCCCAAAATAAAAGCGCTAAGAGGGATTTTCCTTAATGTGTAGTAATCGGCTGTAGCCCCTCACAGGGTGTACAATTTGACAGGGGAGCAAGCGGCAAAGGGCCAGGATTTGAGGGCGGTGAGGGGGCGGGTGGGCGGGCGGAGGAAGTGATACGAAAACCGTAATTGGTTGTGGGCTTGCCTTAGAAAAATCATAAAGGCGGCCTGTAGGATTTGTGAAATGATTCGGTTCTCCACACCCCTTCTGGTCTTCATCGCTTTTCCCCCCATCACTTGCCTCCTCATGCCCGGTTTCCTAGCACTGAGGAGGTTTCTGTATTCAGATCATAAAGATGGCATTCATCTCGCCTTAGATTAAACAGGGGTTGCAAATGTGCCTGTTTAACTATGGCTCCTCCATAAGGGTGGGACTGATTGTTCCGTGTTGGGGAGTGGTGGTAGCCCTTGGAGGAAACCCAGTTTTAAAAATTGTTTACTTTTGTAAAGATGCCTTTTGTATAGAAGTTCCCTTTTTTGAAGGAGTGTCAGTCCTGCTACAAATTTATAACATGGAAGTGAACGTGATTGTGTTTTCCCTTGCATTGACCCTCTACCATTTTAGGAAAGGAATGAATAATTTAATCTATAACTATTCAGTAGCACTGAACATTTAAAGAAGGAAGTATAAGAGAGGGACTATAATCTGTGACCCACAACAAAATAAAAGTGTGATATTAATCACACGTTTATGGTTGTTTTTCTTTAAGATTTATAACCATGTTTTATGGCAAGATTTTAGAAAAGGCTGGAGATTAAGAGAAGAAATCTAACATATCTGAGGGACTAGATTTGGAGAGTTTGTTTTGTGGCATTAGTAAATTATATATATATATATATATATATATATATATATATATATATATATATATATATATATATATATATATATATATATATATATATATATATATATATATATATATATATATATATATATATATATATATATATATATATATATATATATATATATATATATATATATATATATATATATATATACACACAAAACCAGCATATATATACACACACACACACACACACACACACACACACACGTAAGAGTGTATATCTGAATCTAAAATAGGCTACCAAAACGGTAACTGTTCCAGTAAAAATAAGGTGTGCCAGTTTTAAGATTTAACATTGATTATGCTCATACTTCTGTGGACCAAAGGTAATTGTAGCTGATAATGCATGGGACATTATCTTGGATTGGATGTATATGTCTTTTAATTAGTTTGCTGTACTCACTCTGGCTATAGTTTAAAATGTTGATCTGTTTGAAGGAGGGGTCTTTTGTTTTTATCAAGGCAACATTATATGGCTAGATATAGTTGGGGGCCAAAAGTCTGTTTTCTAATTCATTCCTGACACTTTAAGATAAAGATAGTGCCTTCCTCCACTTTAAGTGTGCATCTTTAATTGATGGAGCCATTTAGTAAAAGAGGACAAGTTTGCTTGCTAGAATTACATGAATTTTTTAAAAACCTTCATAAAATTACCAATATTTATCTTTTTTGAACTATGTATATATAATAATTTGCTTAAAAACCAAGGATCTAACAAAAGGGCCAGACAGTGGAAACCAATTACCTCTTGGAAATCCAATTACTTTTGCCTCTAGGTGAAAGCTTCCATTTAGTATAGTATCTACATGCTTTCTGCATTGGAAGAACCAATGTATTTATTTAATTTTTCTAGCAACTTTCCCTTGGTATGACAATGTTTAAAGTACATGGAAGAGTGATAGGGTTTAAAAATTAAGAAATTGTTTTTTTAGTATTGGATATGACTGCGTGTGCACATGCACAAAAATGCTATTGGGGGATTTATTTTATCAGCTCAAATGGTGCCAGGGATAAAGACTACAAGGATTTTCTCATTATTGAAACAGTGTTTATTCATTATAATCCTTGCTCAATAACTAATAATTTTACAAGATTTATTATAAGAAAAATAGAGAAAAGCCTTATTAAATTAGTATTGCCTATAGTTTGACATCAGGAAATTAGACTGAAAAGTTGATGGGCCATAATCTAACTTTGGTTTTAAATTGGAACGTGAATAAAGCAGGCACAGCAAATTGAATTCTGGTCTAAAGTCCATTTACTGATTGTGTTCTGTGAATTGTGGATTCAAGGTTCTCATTCTGTCTAGCATAAAATCCATATTTCTTTGGTATTGATATACAACTCAAAATAAGCCTGAATAATCAAAGTACATGTGATCCTCAACACTTAACCATGTTTTTAGTGATTTATAAGGGCATTGAAAAAACTTAGTTTACAACCTTTTAGAAGTACTTGAAAGTGATGTTTACACTTGAAGTGGAATACTTTATTCTCAGGACAATATGTTTCAAATTCAAAACAATTCAACTTAAAGCATTTTGCACACCACTGTATGTGCATGGGTTGCATAAGAGACATCTTCCAACAAAGAATAGATGTTCTCTATTAAACAAATAGATCCTCTTTAAAAAAAGTAAAAAGCAAAAAAAAAAGCCACCTGCTTCTGACGTTGTTATGTATACCCAACATGCTCCTTCTTTTTGGTTCTTGGATAATGAAAAAACTAAATTACAACATTTAGATCCTGATGCACAAATAATGTGTAGAATTGGATACCTGTCTTGCCTTCAACAGGCAATGTAAATTGCAAATATTCATAAAGACTTTCATAACTTTGTTAATGAAAACCTTAAGAAGGTTATAGTATTTACAAGATGATCTTTGTTTGAATGTATGATGAGTAATGAATTGGAGACCTATCTCTTTGTTGGTGCTTTCTCATGCTGTGATACTACTTTCTGCATCATATTCTAAGACCACAGAACACCATGAACGATGATATGTAAGAAACAAACAAACAAACTCCAAACACTCCTGCATAGGTATAGGTAGTCTTCAACTTACGACCACAATCACGGTAGAACCAGAATTTCTGTTTTTTGTCGTCTTCTTTTTTTTTTCCAGATTACATGACTCACTGCAGTTGTTAAATGAATCATGCGATTTTACGTGAATCTGGCTTCGCACATTGACTTTGTTGCTGGAAGCCAGGAGGGAAGGTTGCAGATGGTGATCACATGACCCCGGGGTGTTGCAATCATTGTAAATACTTGCCAGTTGCCAAGTCCCCCAATTTCAATCATAGGACTGTGGGGATGCTGGAACCTTTGTAAGCACCAGGACTGATTGTAAGTCACTTTTTAAAATGCCATTGCAACTTTGAATGGTCACTAAGTGAATGGTTGTAAGTCGAGGACTATCTGTAGTAAAATATGAGTCTGAAGAGACATTGGTTTTGTCAGAATCGACTTTGGGTCTGTAATTATTTTTACTTCAACAAAACTCAAGGCTTCTTACAACAAAGCAGTAAGGATATCAAATCTGGGCTCCAAAAATCCAGGTAACCATAGATGATAGAAACAAGAGTTTTTTTGTGTCATTTTGCTGCCATCTACTATTTCAGGTTTTTGCAGCCCAAAACTGAAAGCCTAAGTCAAGCTTGAGGAGGAAATGATCAGACCATGACAAGGGTTGAATAACAATATACCCTAAAACTAGATCATTCATCCATTGTCCAGAGACAAAAATCAGGTCAAGCGTGTGTCCCTTGTTATGAATGGGGTCTTGAATTAACTGAGTTAGGTCCATAGCCATCATGGAAGCCATGAACTTCCGAGCTGAATTGGATGTCTCGCCAATGGAAGTCAGATTGAAATCCCCCAGGACCATAAGCCTGGGGAAATCAATCACCAGCCCGGCTAACACATCAAGCAGCTCAGGCAGGGCTGATGAAATGCAGCAGGGAGACAGGTACATGACAAAAAGGCCCACCTGAGCTCCAAAGCCCCACTTCACAAAAAGGGACTCACACCCACCTATCTGAGGCACAGTGACCTCCCGAGGTCCAAGACTTTCCCTAATAACCCCTGCCACCCAACCCCCGCCCCTGCCCTGGGCTCTCAGCTGGTGGAATGCCCAGAAGCCTGGTGGGCATAATTCCACAAGAGGAACACCCCCCCTCATGGATCAGGTCTCCGTAATACAGGTCCGCTCTCCCCTCTTGTATGAGATCGTAAATGAGGGGAACCTTATGTACCACAGACCTGGCATTAAGCGACACCAGCCGGAGACGAGGGTCCTGTAGTCCCAAACACCCAGGGGTGCGAGAGGGGCAATGAGGGTCGGAACGCACAATCGCTCTTAAACAGTGAACCCGTGTCCCCAGGGCATAATTTGGCACTTGGCCCCCAACATATCTGCCCCTCCCACCTATAGTAGAGATGGTAAACTGCCCAATGGAATGGCTTAATGTCCCCCCCCCCCAGAATCCCAACCTTTCCCAGCACTCCCGACCAGCATCCATTGATTAGCCGTGGCCTGTGCCCTGGCCGACTCCCGCCCAAGCCTGTCTGAGCCATCCGAGTCGACCCCCACCTCCCACCCCTTAAGATTTGATTTAAAAAAACCTGTATAAAAACCCCTAAGAAGCCTCTTCTTCGCATGCCATCTCTCGGGATCCCAAGATCCGTCCTAAAGGAAGCATCTTGACAGGCAAGAGGGCCATCCCTGGGAAAGGGGGAGTTCCCGAAGGGAATAAAGTTCTGTTGCAGTATAGCATAGATGGAATAAAAAAGATGACATATCAATGGGGGAGTAGCCAACAGTGTCCAAGGGGGTAGCGGGAAGCATATGTCCATCATAGCCATGGTCGATGTTGAAGACAATATGAAGGGTACCAACCACATATCAAAGTCACAGTAGAAGATGAAGTTGCGAGATGGCAAAGTGGCCAATAATGGCAGTGGTAAAGACCACAGCGGCAGCAACAGTACTGTGGTCCAGGCAACGGCAGTAATACCGGCGGAGGCCACAACAAAGGAGCGCCCCCCCCCACTCCAACTGTGCCCACGCCAACTCCCGAAGCCATCCTCCGCTGGCATCAATGCCCATGCCAGCCACCTCAGCCGCTAGTCCAGTCTATAATGTCCATAAGCAAGGAGGGAGCAACTGGGATCGTACCACGGCGTGGGCAGTGACCACAGCGGTGGCAGAGGCAGAAACCCCTAAGCAAGGAGTCCCGCCGCCACCGCCGACCACACCCATGCCGGCAACCAAAGACACTCTCCATTCTCCGCCAATCCACCCCGTTTCACTCACAACATTCTGGCTACAGGGCAGGAAATCGCGGCACAAGGGTACCCCCGAGGACCCAGGAGGTTCCCCTAGCTGGACCTGGGACTGACGATGGAATAGGGTACCCCCTGCATACCCCGAAGAAGGAAAAAAACATCTCCCCAAAGTTCTCATCAAACGTGGCAGGACGCCATCTTGAGCATGCGCTACAAGAAAAAAATCCTTACTATTCCCCCTGCCAATTACTACGCTAATGAAGAGCATAGTAAAGAAAGAGAGAGAAAGTGCGGCAGGCCAAAGATTCTAAAAGGAATATAACTGCAGGCCTGACAATCTGACTATTGGCATCCCTATCTTATTGCTGTTGTCACATTTTTGGCCTAAAATATAAATTCAGATGGCAATGAGAAACCAGTGTTCTAACTGGAGTAATGTTCATATACTTATGTAGTCCCTAGCATAAAGCAGTACCTTTCCATTCTTTTAAAATGGCTAATGAGCAAATCCAGGACTGCTTCCTGAAAGAGGAGATAAAATGCTGCTTCTAAACATTGATTTGGATCATATAATGTATTTGGGTTTAACCTGACAATAATTACAATTAATATACTACATTTTAAGTTCCTGTTGAAAACTTTGTTCTTCACCCAGTCCTTCCAGATGTGAATGTTGGAAAAGTATTCTCCCTTCCCCCCCACTTTAATGAATATGTTTTAAAATTATTTTAAATGTTGTTTTACAACATTTTTATTGTAAATCTCAATACATGTGGCATATGGAATAGTATATAAATGTATTTAATACTTAACAAATTAATAGTACAGAAACTAGGCGTTATTATGTACTTGAATCATGGTTAGCTCAGTGTGTGAAACCTGACACTGTTTCTTCTAACTTCCTATAAACATCTGTAAGTAAATGATTGCCCGAAGAGCAGAGCGAGAAATTGTTTTGTTAAACTAAAGCCTTATTCCTTCAAGGAAAAACTAACACTGGTAGATCACACGCTGATATAAATGGTGCCAAAGAGCACTAGATAAACCATTATTTTCATCAACTTTTGACTCTTATCTATTATGATATAATACCTAGCACGCTGCTACAGGAAAAACAACAGTATCCTTATCAGAGTAAGTTGCAATTTTTTTTTCTAATTCTAATTCATTACATGAAATGGAGTTAACTTTAGAAATTACTTCAAAGAAGAAACAATTCTGGAGAAATGCTTTCAGGCAGATAGTTGAGTTCTTGCCCTGAGTTAGTTGCAAGACGGTCAAGGAGTATGAATGTAGCGTGAAAGAGAAGATGATTCTCTGTCCACTGATCTGCAGTCTGACTTTCCACATTTGCTAACATTGTAACCGAAAATATCACAACAGAATTTGCCCATGAGGGTTTTTTTTAAAATAATGAGAGATCACCAGTTAAGTGGGCAGTTCTGATATTCAAAAGTTGTTAAGGAATTTCTTCTCCCCTGGAAAAAATGTTCATCCAATTTTCAGCCCCAATTAATGGTGGTTAGATCCTTGGAACTAAGCTATAAGTGCTAGCTGTAAAATCTGCAGCATCCTAAAGAACATACAATGGAATATGGGGGGGAAATGTCGTAATATTCCAGGGTATTTGAAGGAAGAAGTGTGTGATAACATATCTTCATAAAAGCATGTGAAGATATGCTAATGAGTATATTTTTATGCTACATGGTCAGTTTTACATTGTGACTGCTTGAATTGCACGTAAAATCTATTCCCAATCAGCAATTTAGTGTATCCATCTAGGGCAGGTTTCTCTAATGTGGCATCCTCAAGAGTATTAGAGTATAACTGCTCACCTCATTAAGCATACTTGGAAAATAAATAAACATTACTGTTCTTAATATCTGATTTTAATATGTTCTTGTTCCTTGCTCCTTTTAGTTATATCATAGTGGACCTAGTTTTGGGTAATAAATTCAAGCATGAAATGAATTAATTAGCATGTCCTGCCTTTGCGGTTTGATTCTTTACATCTATTACCGGTCTTTATGCGCTGAGGGAATGCTAGTATATTTAGCAGCGAAACATTTCAAATAAAAAAGTTAGTTGGTATTATTATGCATTATATTTAATGCAATGGGCGAAGAGAGATCAATATCTCTATATCTTGGAGAGAGAGAAAATAGGGGTAATTACTGTTTTTTTCCCCTTGACGATAGCAAGGTGCAGAGTACAGAGCATTGTAAAGCAAAAAGGAGGGAAGTTGCAGCCATCTTTCTTGTCCAAAGAAAAACACTTCAGCAGAAAAGTCTCTTGGCCTGCTGCCTAAAGACCTGGTTCTTTTCTACTGAAATGAACTTTTCGTTTTCACTTTAGTCCAACATTTCTCAACGTTGTCAAATTTAAGATGTGTGGAATTCTGGGAGCTGAAGTCTATATATCATAAAGTCATTAAGGTTGAGAAACACTGCCTTAGTGTATTATGTGAATCTATTAATTAGTTATTATTTGTATAGTATAGTATAGTATTATTTGTATAGTATAGTTTATGGCTTAGTGCAGGGGTGTCCAAACTTGGCAACTTTAAGACTTGTGGACTTCAACTCCCAGAATTCCCCAGCCAGCAGAGCTCTGCTGGCTGGGGAATTCTGGGAGTTGAAGTCCACAAGTCTTAAAGTTGCCAAGTTTGGACACCCCTGGCTTAGTGTTATAGTAAATCTATGGCTGTTTTTCCCTACTCTGCTAAGGACTAACTTGACTTGTTTCCCATGGTAGCCTTTGTGAGGCTTACTTTACACTCTGGTTTCTCTGAGATTCTCCCAGTTTTGCACTTCAGTCTTTATGATGAAATAATTTCTGAAAAGCAATATGGCATAGCTTCACAAAAGAGGAACATGAGCCTAGCTGTCTGTCATGGCTATCTCTCCTTTGTTTGGCAAAAGAAGAACAAGTTGAAATGGCAGGACCTGTGTCTTCACTTATCTGGGAAGCCTTGGTTTAACCACTGAATGTCACCACGGAAAATACAGCCTTAATAGGACAATAGACAATTGTTTATTTACCTGTGAGATAAAATATTCTATGGTATTTTAAGTTTTAAGACTGTGAGCAGTGTTCAAATAATCCAAAATTTGGCAGTTATGGTGTATTTCCATAGAAATGGTTAAGTTTGTTTTGGAATTCAGCCAGTATTTTCAAGGCTTGCTTCTGCTCCAGATGTATGCTATGAATGTTTCATGTGGGAAGGTAGGCTCTACAGTGTACAAGGCTAAGGACTTCCAAGAAATGTGCAATACTCGACTGCCTTAGGCTGATATATTTAGTCTGCCCCGGATCAAAGAATGAGTTGCATTCCTGTCTCTTGCATTTCATAAGAAATAACTCACTGAGAATTTGACATTGAAATACATTGTTTGCCATGTGATGCATAAATCTTTTAGTAGTAGCAAAACCAGATGTTTGCTATCGCCCAAAAGCTAGAAGATGACTGGATTACTGTTCCCTAAAAGCTGTTCCCTCAATTTTTGGAGAATCTTGCAAAATCTACTTTTACACATTGCACTAAATCATATGAAAATATGGCTGAGTTCATACAACAAGCAGCCAAAACAAAACAAGCTATATCATGGCTTTGCATGATGCATTTGTCTAGTTTCCAAACAAACAACTAAACTGTGACTGTGAATGGTGAGGATGAAGATTGTTGTTAAATATGAAAGTAAAAATAATTAAAAACTCATTTCTTTTAATAACTGTGGCTGTATCTTAGAATGCAAAGTAAAGATGTACATAAATAGGAAGGAGAGTGCTTACGATATAAGAGCCACCAGGTTAGTGTGGAGGTGTGCTATGTAATTGAGAGTCAAGCTGCATGCAAGTTTAATAAATTATGGCTGTTTGTACAGTCAACTAGGTGTTTAGATTGGATTTGGCATTTTTGTCTACCAATGAGTCTTTCCCAAGGCCTAGGCCAGACAGATGTTGTTTGATGGCATTACAGGTATTGTTGCAGGATGTAAGTGTTTCCAAGTAAAGTTGTTTTTTGCAACTGATTAATGGTAGTTTTGTCAATGCCAATGATGTTCAAATGGTCTTTTCCTGTGTAAGATTGAGATTGTCTTGGCAACGTTTCAGCGAGGTCCCACTCGCCATCCTCAGGCTGGTGCTTTTGGCTTAAAGCGTGGCCGGAGCTGCCGTCTTTCTATAAATCTTGGTGGGTGGGTGTGGAGTGCTGGCTTTGTTTCAGTAAGTGGATTGATTGGATGTGTGGCTTATCATGATTGGTTGATTGGTGCTGGCTGTGGGTCCGTTGTTGTTTTGTGTGGTAACAGCCTGGGTGGTGGGTGGGGCTTATTTGTTTACCAGGGCTGGTTTCCAGATGTCTGGTAGGCGGGAGGTATCATCATGTTTATTCATGTTGTGGGGGTGTTTCTCTATTTCGATAGCTTCCATAATTATTCTCTTGTTGAAGTGTTCAGTTTTGGAGATTAACCTGGTTCCTTCAAAATTAATTTCATGTCTTGTAGCTTTAAAGTGCTGGAAAAGGGAGGAAGTTTTTTATTTTTTTCTTTCTGCGTTCTTGTGTTCTGCGATGCATGCATTTATTCTCCTGTTCGTTTGTCCTATGTATGTTGCAGGGCAGATTTTGCATGGTATTTCATAGACTCCTTGGTTTTCTATCTGGATTTTGTCTTTGGGGTTTCTTAAGATGTTGGCTATTTTTTGGTCAGTGTTGAAGGCTGTCTTGATATTGTGTTTGTGGAGAATTTTGCTGATTTTATCTGTGGTGCCTTTGATGTAAGGGAGGAGGGTGATGCCGTTGTCCTGTTCTGTGTCTCGGTTTTTGGGGGGAGTCTCCCTTTGGATTAGGTTGGTAATTGTTTTTCTTTGGAATCCGTTGGAGATTAATACGTTTGTGAGAGTGTATTATTCGGTTTTCAGGTGGTCTTTGTCAGCTAGGCGTTTGGTTCTGGAGATGAGGGTCTTGGCTACAGAATTGATCTGTGCAGGGTGGTGATGGGATATTTTATATATATATATATATATATATATATATATATATATATATATATATATATATATATATATATATATATATATATATATATATATATATATATATATATATATATATATATATATATATATATATATTCAATATTGTGTGTGTGTTCGTGTTTATACACACACTGAATTATTTCAGGAACTACATTAATGTTGTTGCAGCTTCTCATCAAAATTACCATGGACTAAAAAAAAATCCTTAGGCAACTTATTTCTTTGCTGCTGCAAGTCAGACTTAAAAGCTGAGCACTGCTGCTCATTTAATTTTCCACTGACACTGATTCTCTCATTCCAGGAGACAGATCCTCCCACCATGTCATCTGATCAGACATCTCAATCTACAGTACCACCTCTCCACTCTCCAAAGTCACCTGTGTGGCCTATTTTCCCATTCAACAGAGAGGGAAGCCGGATTTGTGAGAGGGGTAGTCACCTTCTTCGGGATTTACCCAGCCCTCTTCCTACAAAAAGAACAAGGACTTACTCTGCGTAAGTATCCAAAATTGACCAGAATTATGGATTTTTACTTTAGAATTTGAGGACATGGAGCCTATTGGCTGATGCTGGAAGAAGTGAGGAATTGCAGTCATAATTGTATCTCTATCCCTGTTTCCAGGTGCATGTAGTTCTCGTCTATTTCTCCTGATTGTCTACACATTACGATCCTAGAGAGAGTTGATTATTACAATGTTTGCAATGCTGCTTTTTTATAACTTTGATTATTCAGTTTCCCACACAATGAGAATACCAAAGTGTACCAATATTCATTAAAATAATCATAAGAACCTTTTTGGATCAGGTCATAGCCCTGTTTAATCCATGAATTTGTGTTATACAATTGCCATTTCAGTGTATTTAATCTTGGCAGTGCACATATGGGAGCAGGTTATACACGAGAAATCAAACTATTCCATTCCATTAGAGAAGGAAATGGCAACTAACTTCAATGTTCTTCCAAGAAAACCAAATGAATATTCCTAATCAAGACAATATACTGTAAGCTGAATGCCTAGGTTAGAAGGTATCAAATACAGTAAGCTATTGGGGAAGTATAGAGGCCAAGTAGTAGTAGTACCGGTGCTGCTGCTGTAGATTAAGGTTGAAAGAATGTCCTGTTACTGAGATGCACAGAGATACAGTGGAAGTTTGATACTATTGTTACATACATCATTAGTCTATGGAACATCAGAAACATAAATCAAGGTAAACCTGATGTCAGTAATGAATATTGACATTCTGGGAATCAACAAACTGAAATGTACTGAAATAGGTCACTTTACATCAGAGTATTAAATTTAATGTGGATGAGAAATCATAAAAGTGGGATAGCCATTATTAATTCATATCAAAGACAATATTGTGGTGATTCAATACCACAGTTGCAGAGGAAGTAGAAGTTGAATAGTTTTGTGATAATATGCAGTGCTTTATTGATATAACATCCTCCACATGTCATTCTTGTTATAGGTGATTGCAGGGCTAAAATTGAAATAACATCTGGAATAATGGGAAAGTTGGCTTCAGTATAGACAGAAAGCAGGAGGCAAACTAAAAGAGTTCTACTGAGGCAATTTAAAGCAATTTCCTTCTTTTAGTAATCTAAAAGATTTTAGATTAATTTATAATCTAAAAGATGGCTTTACATATAACTGAATCAGACTGAAAATATATGCTGTGAGCAAAATCAAAGATTTCAGCCAGCAAAAACAAGACCTGATATGGATGCAGCTCAGATGGTGAATCCTTTATAGTTTAAATTAAAGAAAACAAACATTCAGCAAACCGATGACATACAATGTCAGCAACAGCAATGATGGTAAATAATAGATTTTATGTAGTAGATATAATAAATGAAAATTTGATGTTTGTAACGTGCTATAACATTTGTAAAGCTGGAACAAAATAGAAATATCGTGATATGCAGAAAGTACAAAAGAAGGTGAAATGACTGCGTGTTGAGATATTGAAAATAGTTCAAGCAAGAGGCCACAGAAATGTTGCCTCTTGCTTTGCTCAAGTAAACATCAAGTTCCAGAGAAGAACAATAAGAGACAAGAGACATCCACAGTTTCTTTGGATTGCATATTTACATATAATAATCAAAAGGGGAAAAATAAAAGACTTGTTTAATGAAATCATGGAAGTTAATTACATAATGGTGGGCTCCATAAAAGACAACAAACACAAAGATCTATTGGTGAAAAAAGATGGTATAAGTAAATGGAATATCTGTCTAATTGAAATAAAAAATTGTTGATATAGCTAAAGAGATGACATAGTTAAGCGGGTTCTAGAAAATAATGGTAACAAAGCTGTGTAAAAGTTGATGAATTACTAGCCAAATTACCCAAAATCTTTCAAATTGATGCAATTGAGATATAGATAGTCTTCAACTTATGGTTATTCATTAAACAGCCATCCAGAATTACAATAACTGTGAATAAGAAGCACTTATAGTATGATGGGTGTTTCGAGTTTCAGTTGTTACAGCATGCAATCAGTCATGTGATTACTAAATTCTGACATTCCTTACCAGGTTTCCACAAACAAAGTCAATGGGGAAACTGGCAGGAGGTTAGAAATTACTGTCACGTGAGGTCCTTGCTTAATTGTCCACATAGTCATGTTTAATTTCAGCAATTGATACTACCAGAATTGCTATTGCTAAGTGACACAGTCACAGGAAATTCTACTTCACAACTGTGTAATTTATCTGTTGTAAACCAATTGCTGTTTTAAGCCAAGGACCACTGTACCATTAACAGTTTGTAATCTGTAGGAACCAAGGTACTGAATTAGATCAATTAAGGAAGCTTTTTTTAATTTTAATTTTAAGCAAATATAAAGAGAAAAAATACAAAGAGAAAAAAAATAAAGTGCAAAAAAAGAAATAGAAAACCAGAAAACTGGTATTTTTGTGTCATTTTGTAAATCCCAATCCTAAAATCAAGGGGTTTTGTTGTTTTTTTTGCCTGGACTTTAATCTCCTCTAGTGTCCAATTTAAATTATAAGGTCTCTTATCTATGTTATGGCTTGGGGTACTCAAAATATTTCTGGTTCTCACCAAAAGCTGTTTATTTTATATAATTAAAACAAAAACAAAACAGAAATGAAGAAAATTGGATGCCTTTGAATTGTGGTGCTTGAAAAAAATGTTTGAGAATACTTTGGGCTGCAAGAGGAACACTTTATTCAATAGTAGAAGTAAAAATGAATTACTTGCAATATTAATAATGAATCTGAAGCCTACATTTTGAACACATAATGTGAAAGCATCAATCATTGGATAAATCCTAATGCTTGGACAAATCAAGGACAATTGAAAAAGAATCTGTTGGAAGTCAGGTTGGCTAAATACGAATACTGAAGCTACAAACATTAAAATAATTCAAAGTAGTAGCTGGCAACAGATAATCCTGCTGTAGCCTCCTCTATTGGCAGCATTTTCATGTTGGCTGACTGGTTGGGGCTTCTCTGGGTTTGGGACAAGAAGTAGCCCTAGAAGGGATGGCTGGGAAATGTAGTCCCCAACAGGGGAGAAGGACAAAATGGAGGCGCTGAGGAAAAAAAGAACTGAGAAGGAGCGAAAAGAACAAAGCTGCTACAAGGAAAAGAGGCTGCACTCCTTCAAAAAGAGAGAGATTGTCACCCCAAGGAAGAGAGGACAATTATATCTGGGCCTAGAGACTGCATCCCTGGCTGCCACAAGAGGGAAGCTCCTTAGGCCTCTATCTGGACCCACAGAAGACATGTTTTTGAGGCAGCAGGATTGGTGAGGGGGACAGTCTTTGGGGCATTTTTAGTTGAGCAATGTTGTCCACCAAATGTTTTATATTATTGTGTCACTTGATTTTTATTTTAATGGCCATTATTTTTTAATAAAGTCAATAACTCACTCCACGTGTATTGGTGTGCCTGGGCCACGTCGGGCCAGTCACCTGGAAAGAGGTAGAGAGAGGCCTTTTGGGGGAAGCGCTACCCTGGCAAAATGATGTCCATTAGCTCATGATAGAAAATGACTGAATGACAATTGTGAATGCTGTAGAATCTAGATTGCATTGTTGAAATAGTATAAATAGCCTGAGATTAGAAACATGTACACATGTGAATTTCCAGATGTTGAATTCCAGGTATATCTTCCATGAGCCATAGCTAACATGGCCAATGGTGAAAGGTAGTAATAGCTTAAATTGCACAAAACCTGGAGGGCCCCATGGTATCTCTCCTTGTATACATACTCAGCACATCCCTTCGGCCGATTCGCTCACACAGAGAGGGACTCCTCCGGGTGCCGTCCACTAGGCTGTGCCAGCGGGCGACGCCCAGGGGAAGGGCCTTCTCTGTGATGGGCCCGACCCTCTGGAATGACCTTCCCCCTGACATTAGAACGACCACGGACCTCCGCTCCTTCCGCCAGAAGCTCAAAACCCACCTGTTTCAGCTAGCCGGCCTGGCCTAATTCCAGCTTTCCCACCTCAGTTTGTATTTTTAAATTTTACGGTTTGGTTTTAAGGTTAAGTTTTTAATTTTTATAAACTGTACAGGGGTCTATTTAATCTGATTTTAATTATATTTATTATCGATTGTATGGTTTTAATTTTGTACCGGTACACCGCCCCGAGTCCCTTCGGGGAGAGGGGGCAGTCTAGAAGTCTAATAAACTAAACTAAATATCATAAGTAGATAAATAAAAAACTAGGGTAATATGTTGGCTGGTCTTATGAGATGTTTTTCAGAGTTGCTATTATAGCATAATTACTCTTTGTTTATATTTTACTCACTTTAAGCATCCTTCTCATGAAGAAGCATATTGTTAATGAAGGTAATAGTTCATAAGCAAGAATGGAGGTTTTTAAGAAGAGATTGAACAACCATTTGCCTGAAATGGTAGGCTTTCCTACTTGAGAAGGTGGTTGGAGTAGAAGATCTCCAAGGTCCCTTCCAACTCTGTTATTCTGAATACAAGAATAGCTCAGCTTGATTTTCATTTTTCCCTCTCTTTTTTTTTTCCTAGGACGGCTCGTGCTTCTGCTGGTCCCATCTACAAAGGTGTATGTAAGCAGTTTTCCCGCTCCCAGGGCCATGGTTTCATCACTCCAGAGAATGGCACAGAAGACATATTTGTACATGTTTCTGAGTGAGTTCTATGGGGAACTGAACATTGATGTCTTTAGTAGCTTATGTGTTTGTAAGTCAGGATCCCTATTTTCTCTCTCCATCCCAACTTCCATTATTTACATTCTATTCTTATGCACTACATTTTTTCACACATGGATACTGACAGAAAAAAAGATGAACTTTCTATTTTTTCTACTTCTTTACATACTCCAATACAATAATCACTTATATCCACCTGTGTTGCAGTCCTTCCACTTCAATCTCTATAAGGAAATACTGTTCTCCAGAAGCTTTCTGTTGAGTCACTTGTAGCAGGATGAAGATTTACAAACACATGTATACATATTTGGGGTATGCAGAGCAGTCAATCTGTCCCCCTTGTTTTGAGAATTTGAAGGTAGCTCAATCATTGCATTGGTAAAGAATGCCAGTTGGTGATACAATACCTGTCTAATGGTATAGATTCCTCAAATTAAAAAAAAAGTCAGTGCAAGAATCATGGTCCCATCAATATTCCCTATCAATCAGCTTGAGGAAAAGTATGATTGGTTCTGAAGGCACTTTCATAGCAGGTGAATGAGTGGCACCTAGTGGTATAGACAAACAATATTTCGATCAAAACATATGTAAACCAGATCAAGGTGAAAGGACACTTCCGAAAAAAGCGTATAGACATTCTTATTGTAGTATAGTATATGTAGTATAGACATTCTTATTTTCTATATCAGCCAAGTATATAAAGGGAACAGCTAAGAGGCTGAATTATCAATGCTTTCTCTTAGAAAGGAGCAGAGGTTTCTTGTGATATATCAGCAAGATGCCCCCCCCCCATCAATTGGCCCATTCATGACAGTGAAGCACATTATGTTCCAGAACTGTGGTTCTTCACATTTGTTTTAGTGGAGACGAGGAAGAAGCCCTTGTGCTTACAGCCTCACTGATTACTTGGAATCAGAAGGCTGCAACTTTGTGCTTGAAAAAGAAATGGAAATATCTCCTAATTTTCTAGCCACCAGTGTGGAAACCATTTTGGCTTATAGACCATTTTATTTGGTGTGCCCTTAAACAATAATACAAATCAGTCTTGTGGCATCTGGAGTGGGATAAGAACTATTGAGATTCTTATAAGAGGTCTTGAAAAAAAGGATTTAACAGCTAATACAGTACATAGGCAGCTGATGTTGGTGAGGAACATCTCTATGTGATCACTCTTACACATGCTGCTTCTGCAGTGCTGCAAGATTTCCCTCTCATTGATCATTCACCATTTTCTTTTATCAGTTTTTTGAACTCTAGTAATTGCTGTCTTTGAACTCATCAAATCCCATTAACCTCATCTTCTGGAAGGCAATCTTTTTGGTAGTCTTAGCTTCAGCTAGGTGGGTTGGGGAACTAGGTCCTTTTCTGAAATAGGGAAATCTATGTGTATTCTATCAAGACAAGGTGATACTAAGAGCAGATCCTTGCTCCAGATCCCAAGTCCTAAAACCTCAAAGAAAGCTCCCACTCTACTGAAAGGAGATAAATTCAGAGGCAGTTCAAGAGACTAAAGGTCAAATTATTAAATATTGTCCTGTGTTTGCTAACTGTTAGACATTGTTCTTCATTTATTCAGAATCTATGATACCATCAAGAGAGGGTTTTTTTGATACAGTGAATTATTCAACAAAGAAATTGAATTACACTCAGGTCAGTTAGTATATTCAGAAATCAGTGTACATGATTGAAAATAAGGATTTCCACAGAACAGGAAGAAATCTTGCTGTAAATTTTGTAGCTGGAGGAAGTTGAATTAACCATTTTTTGTTGGCTGGCTAAAAGGTGCTTCATAATAAATGCAGCAGAAAATATTATTAAAAATAAATTTGGGCTAATATTTTAATTCTGCTGTGATGGCAGAACTCTTCCTAAATTAGAGTGCTACAAAATGCATCACGTTTGGAGGAATGTAATTCACATCCTGTTATGATGTTTAATTTTATACAGTTTTCTTTGATAGTTCTGTATGTTAGTTTTTTAGCAATTGTTTATTTAGATACTGATGCATTGAAGCTTCCTAAAGGGAACGGAGTTGTTTTAAAATTTGTTATGTCTTGTCTGACAAGTTTTGATTAGATCAATTTGTTTCCACCATATTTTTATTCAGAACTCTGAAATGTTCCTTCTTTTTCTTTTTCAGCATTGAGGGGGAATATGTCCCGGTAGAAGGAGATGTGGTCACATATAAAATCTGTCCCATCCCACCAAAGAATCAGAAGTTCCAAGCTGTGGAGGTGGTGCTCACTCATTTAGCACCACATACAAAGCATGAAACATGGTCAGGCCAAATAATTGGCTCATAAACTACTTCCTGGGCCTGCAGGAAGTGGAGTTGAATGATATGGTGGGTGGTGGAACTACTGGGGCAATGAAAGAGCCAGGCTGGCAATTTTTGTTTGCTATGTGACATGTTTGCAACTTTATCTTGTCTTTTCTAAGATCTAATCTTAGTTTGTAAATGTGCTTTTTTGTTATAGAAGGGCAAGCAAGAAGTGGAAAAGTGTTGCTGGGTAGATGTACACTTAAGTCATGAATTTCTGACTGTACCCAATAGGACAAAAGAAATATACTCTCAAAGTAGTATATGTTCGCCACAATGATGTTTATCTGGTTCTATTCTAAACAAATTAGTAATGAAATTGTCTATTATCCTATCCCTTTAACAAAAAATTTCCTTCCATCTTCAGCAGAGGCTGTTGCATTGTTGTTATGCACCCTTCTTAGCCAGAACAGGCATTCAGTGAAATAGTATTTTTCAGGACACAGTTCTGTATGGTCCAAACATGGTGAAGCTGTCATTTTTTCAGAGTTTTCTAAATCACCTGCAGGAATGCTTGAAGTTTGTTTTTTTGTTTTTTTGGGTGTTGTGTGTATTTCTTACATGTATATTCATATGCAAAGAAAGAGCCTGTTCCTGCATATGGATCACACTTCTCTACATTTCTATTTATCTTTGGGTGAGTTTGAGATCAATGGCTTAGTCACCACTTGTGTATATAATTATTGCTATAGCTTCAAGTCTTCTTTCAAAACACTTCATGCACAGGGTCTGTAATAATTATGCAGTAATCCAATAGAATAGAACACTAAGGAAGGAGCATTGATAAAGACAAATTAATAACTCACTGTGAAGTTTTGTTCAGATATGTCTAAAATGGGTGGAGGGATTTTTTTGGTCTTATAAAAGATATTATTACCTTACCAAAATCAGGATCTTCTGCTTGTTGTCATGCAAAGGAGTCAGTAAATTTTGCAAATAATTATTTGCTAGAAGGAACTTTTCTAAATGTATTAATCTCAAATTATTTTTTCCCACGCACACCAGTGGTTTGTCCCAGGTAGCCTGAACTGTAGCAGTATCTTGCTTCCAGACTGTTGTGATATACATTTAGATTATACCTAAAAATAACTTTTCTTATTGTTTCCTCTTAATTGTAAAGTTGCATCTGTTTTTTTAAAAGGGTAGCAAAATGTAATAGAGGAATGGTAATATATGATTTTCCATTAATTGCAATGAAAAAGTATGTGTCCAAGGGTATTCTAGAATTCAGCCTCTACTGAAATGTGTTATTTTGTTGACATTGTACTTTCATATAAAGTGTTAAGTATTGCCCATGATTGCATTTGTGTCTACTAAAAGTAATACATAATAATAAAATCCCCTGCAGATGAAGCTTTCTTTGTTAGAAGATTATATTATTATTAACATTAAAAGGGACTAGAATTGTCTTCTTAGCATAGTGTCTCCAGATGTTACTGCGAGGTGCAGTTCCAACTCATTTGGTCTGTATTATGCTAGGAAAATCTGAAATAAAATCACCAGGAAGCATCTGTTTTATCCTCTTATATTATGAATGATAGTTTCTGGCCATGAAGATCTGCTTGAAAAATAGCATCTTTGTTTATTACACTTTCACAGATGTAGGTTTCAGTATTATCTGCATGTAATTGCATTTCTGACTACTTTTCACAACACATTTCCTCAGAATGGATGTTTAGGCTAATTCTCCCATTCTCCCTTCTGTTGTTCAAACTTCAACATTTTAATGATTATCCTCAATGTGACTGGAGAATGAGGAGTATGTGTAGAAGATATGAAGAAATGTTCAGCAGAAGTAAGATTAATGGGTAGTATTAAATAAATGGTATCTAGTAGTATTGTCCTTCAGTTGTTCCAATTCTATCCAGTCCTTTCCCCAACATCTTAATTCACCAGGTTATACAGGGTCTTGTTTAAAAGCACAATATTGATTTAGATGCATTAAGAAGTGTTTCCCAAAATACCATGTACATTCTCAGAACTTGCATGGAATAGTCAGGCAGTCTAAACTGTATGGTCTGCTGAGTTGAAAGCATATGGGCAGTGCCACACTGAAGTTGCATGATCTTGGAGAGAAAAGATGTACATGGATAGTAACATTTTAAATTAATGCATGGAAGCAAGCACTATACTTCTAGGAATTAGTGGGTGGGTGTATAAGTAAATGAAGTAAGTAAGGATGTGAGAGATGAGGATTTAGTGAGGCTCTCTTGAATGAGATGAGGAAGTCTGAAAATAGAGCCTATGCCCTATAACATAATGGTACTGCAGTATGCTGGAATAAAACTGGTGTCTATAAAATATCTGCTTTTTGTATTTGGGATGTATGTCCAGTGTCCTTAATGTGTATGTGTGTGTGCGTGTGTGTATGAATGTCTGTTCAACATACTTTTACTGTTCTTATTTGTGGGATTTCAGCCCCTTTGATATTTTATAAATTTGCACTTAGATGTGAGATGAGATGGGGAGGGTTCAGGATAGGCTGTTGCTCTGTAGAAATAGTTATTTGAAAACAGCCTAATTTTCATATTTAGTTTTCAAGGGGGACACCCCCACACAGATAGTTTAGTTCTACAGTATACTGCCAACCTAGATTTATGGCAGATTTCATGCAAGGCAGCAAGAGGGTGTGGAGTTCCGCTCTATTTAGACTTCAACCCAAAAGATTAAAGAGAAAGCCCTCATAGCTATAAGGATTTGGGGACTTCCAAATGATACCAGAATTAGCTGTAAGGATGCCAATCTAATGCAGTGTTTTTCAAACTTGGCAACTTTAATATGTGTGATTCATATCCCCAATTTCCATAGCCAATTTGGGGAATTCTGGGACCTGAAGTCCATATATTAAAGTTGCCAAGTTTGAAGAACATTGGTATAATGCAACCTTTCCCAAATTAATTCCCTTCTGATTTGCTAGGGCTACAACTCCTGGAAAGCCATATTGTGTGGACTGCCATTTTAATACACTTGGACGGTGCCAAGGTAGAGAAGGCTTTCATACAATTCTTTCTTGAATGGATGTTACATTACAGCCGAGTTTTTAAAATATTCTCCCTTAAACCCGATATGGGTAGAAATGGGAGTGCAACTTCAAGAAAAGTTCTAGCCTAGTTCTTCCTGAATTTGTTTCTGTATATAGGGAACCTAAAATAAAACGGTACCCTAACATTCCCCCCACCCTCCCAATATGCTATTAATTAACATATTCCAAGAAGTCTGTGGATTTATTACAACTGTATTTGTGATAAGAAATAAATTCTTTCCAAGCAAAGCTATACAAAAGTTGGCTAAGGTCATTCTGTGGGACATTATTGTTCCCTTGTTCCTGAAATGTCTGTCCTCATTATGCCAGTGACTAATTACAGGAATATTCTGCCTCCTTCAATTAAAAATCCAAATAAAACATTCCCAATGGTCTATTTTGAAAGAAATCTCCATACATGCAGGAGAAAATGGAGTATATTGATTTTGAAAGAAATTATCATTCATCTGTATGTAGATATAGAGGGAGGATTTTTCTGAACTTGTCCTTGAGATGCAGCAGCTTCTCTTAAATCCAATGAAGTGAAGATCTGAAGGAGGCCACTTTCCTTTTGCTTTATGAGACATGCTTCCTGTGACAGTCAGAGGAACTTCCTGCACACATGTAACACCAGCAGCTTCTAGCTTATCCCTCCTTGATGGTGCAATACCAGTGGGAGTACCACAAAACTGTGACTTCTCTCTGAGAATGCTTTCAATTTTTTCTGAAATAACCTTGTTATCTATAATGTGTCTGTGTTCTAACAACTTTTTGTGTGGTTCTTGCCTCTTTAATCCCATGTTGATCTTTGTAACACTGGCAATAAATCATTAAAGTGACTTTCCAAGAGTCTTTTCTGTTCTGATTTTTTTTCCCGTTTCACAATGGTCTTTTGAAACGAGTGTCTAAGGATATTGGGTAAAGGGAACGGGGTAGCTGTTCCTAGAATTAGTGATGCAGAGATGAAGTCTGCAGGAAACTGTTATTTGATTAGCAGCATAATGCATGCAGTCCATAATAGGGTGAGCAGTATTTGCATGCTAGTCATTGGTAGACTGCAGCTCCTATCACTGTATGCTTTTGGCTGTGCTGTTTAAAAGTAATGAGTTGGCACTGAACAACTTCTGGAATGTTGCAGTTTTACTTAGCAATGAATTCAGATTACCTTGCAGTGAAGTCAGATCACTGAACCATCTAGCCCAGTATTAGTAATAGCTTTCCTAAGTTTAAATGAGGTATTTTCTCTTACTCTATACTACTTCTAAGTTTGTAAGTGTTCCTGTTAATGGTTTTTATTAGTGACTTTTATCTGGAAGTATCTATCATTTCTAAGCTGAGGCTAGTAAATCATATAGGCTTTAACATGTTGCAAACCATTCAGTTCCCAAGACAGAATTTTTAGCTTAAACTTTAATGAACCAGGGTGAAGGTATTGCTTATTGACTTCCTACTATATTTTTTACTTTTAATTTTATATCAAGTTACAAATGTGAACTAAAAAACAGACACTTGAGCATAGTAGGTTCTCAATTTTATTAATTTCATACTTTTATAATGATATAAAAGCTGCCTGTCAACAAAGCCCCACAAATTTGTAGCTACAGCAAAATAGTTGGGTTTCTTTAACATACATGGCATCAAAATAAACTTTCTTGCTTAATAAAGTGGTGTGTATGTGTGTGTGTGTTTTGATCCATCTGAGAAATAGACCACTTTGTAGCTTTCACAGTAATATGTAGGTCCCTATATTAAGTACTTCATAACCGTCCTGGAGAATGGAAACTAAGAAGAGCTGGCAATATTTATTTTAAAGCAAAACACTCAGTATCTCAGAAAAGAATGGGTTAATTTCATTTCATTAATAATACCAGCTTCTCATCATCCTTTTATTTCTTTAGATGCCTCTAATTGCATCATAGCACTATTTATGAAGAAGGAAGCAAGTGATGAAATGCCTGTTCAAGTCTCTGAATTAGTGCCATGGTTATATGAAAGTACTATAGCTACTATATAGCATCCATTTCATATCTTTATTGCATGATCACAACAAATGAAAAAAATGACTTAACACCTTCTCCAAAATTTGGAGGAATAATTTTGATATATCCAGTATGAGCCTGCCTAACCAGGAGTAAAGTACCAACAATGATACTTTTCGTTTTATTTATCAACCAATCAAATTCACATATCACCTATCTCATGGAAAATGACTCTGGGCATTGTACAACAATCCAATTATCTTTCATTGCATTTCTTGCATTGAAGCCAAAGCTCTTTTCAGAACTTCTGCCAATTTGTCCCTTGTACAGGATTACTAAGATCCGTATCCCAAGCTTCCTTTAAAATATATAATAAATCTTCTATTTCTGATTGCAATCACAACCAATAAATTTTTGAAATTGTTTTTTGTTCTTTTAAATGATAAAGTATTAAATTTTCAAAATGGATATCGGGTCATGTTGCTGAATCTCTAATATTTCTATTACCCAAAAGAAATTTAAATTGATATCAGAAAAGTTTGGTAATTTGTCACCTATTCATTGCTCAATCTGATCTTTATTGAAAGGTTCCCTATTACTATAAAAATCTATAAATATATTTTTTCAAAGATTTCATTTTAGCCAAATCATAATAATCATCCTGATCAATTTATGTTGATAGAAATATTTAAAGGAAGAATAAGCTTTATCAAAACTGCATATCTACTCTTTCAAATTTGAAGCATTGTTTTAGTAAAAACATTTTCAATCTGTTTTATTCTAGAAAAACATTTTGGATAAAAAGCCATTGATTTATAAACTTATCTGGTTCTTACATAGCTTCAAAATGAATTCATTGTTTAGATGAGTCTCCCAGAATACATGGAATCATATGCCCTAGCTGCAATGCTCGATAATGTATTAACAAATTGGGCATGACCAAACCTCCCTGTTTTTGAGATCTGTATAAATAATTATTTTACTTTTAGTTTTTTGCCAATGTCTTAAAGCCTATTTAGGAGTTATCACTATGGCACTGAAATAAAAAAGTTCAACTGTACAAGAATTTTCATTTTAACCACTGTAATTCATTCCAAAATATTGAAATGTTTTGAAGCCCAGTTTTTTATTTGTTTAATTAATTTCTTTCAAGTTGGCACATAATTATTTGTAAAGTGTGTGTGTGTGTATGTATGCAAGGGGAACCTTTACCTTAAGACCCCGCCCATCCCAGGGTGCAGGGGATGGGGTGAGACACACAGGTAAAAAAATAAGCTAGTGTGGGGATGGGTGGTGGAGGAGCTGTCCTACTTACCAGGACTCACACACCCTGATACATGCCTCACCTTCTTCTGCGGCCGCTTGCTGCCACTCGCACGTATCGCCCTGACCTCCGTTTTGCTTTCAGATGTCTGCCGGCATCTCCAGCCAATAACAGAGCTCCGGATCCGGAGCTCTGTTATCGGCTATAGATACCTTCCGGCAGGCATCTGAAATTAAAATGGAGGCCGGAGCGATGCGTGCAATTAGCAGCAAGCAGTCACAGAGGAAGTGGAACAACAGTGGGCTCCTGCTGGGCAGGGCTGTCAGTGCCACCTCTGTGAGGTGAGTCAATAATTAGAACCCTCGTAGCCCCATTTTTTCGGGGGTCTAAATGCTATTGCCAGCACTTCTATAGTTAGGTTGAATAATTAAGGTGATAAAGTACAATCCTGCTTGAAGAGTTAGACTGTGCAATAGGAAGAAAGTGCAAGTAAACAATATTCTAACAACTGAAGCTACAGCAAGGGCTGCTCCCCAGACCTACTTGTGGGAAGGCGCAGTTGCAATATGCAAGGCTACTAAGACATGTTGACCTCAACACACAAACTGTACTTTTATTGGACCAAAAATATATTATCTATGATAAAATAAACCAGAGCATCAAAGTCATATTTTAAACAGATGGTTTCACATATTAGATCAGAAGACACAGAAGAATATTCTAATGGATACTGAAAGCGGAGTAGAATGGTGATGTCTATGACTAATCACTTTCAACAGGATCTCTGTTTCAAAGTTTACTTTCTATCTCCCTCTGCATTCTGCATGGCTAGTAATGGATTAGGGGTGTTTTCCCTATTCATTATTAGCTTGAAAACAGACCTGATTCCATTTTTTTAAAAAATGGCAAGCCATCTTAAAGGTTCAAGTATATGAAAATACTTTTAAAAACCAGATTGTTTTCCCTTTAACCTATTAATATTATTATTTTAATCTAAGAAATTGATTTGGGTGAATATATGAAGAGATTACCACCTTTCTATTTCTCTCCTTCTCTCTCACAGTTTTAGAAAAAGGACCCAGCTCCCTTTAAAACGAAACTTTTTGTTTTAGGGGCTGGGAGGATGAAATATGGCAGTCAGCGTTCTGTAGATTCTTATTACTACAAACTGGTGATGGCACTTTAACTCTCTTTCCCTTTTTGCACTTCACCTCCATTTCCAAAGTGCATTTCAACCTTGGGCTTCGGCAAGCCTTGATTATAATTCAAAAGGTGCTTTTATGAAGTGAACAAGAAGAATAGCAGCAGAAGATCCGTGAGTCAAGATTTGTTCACTGTCTCTGGAAAGAATATCTCTCGACATCGCCGAACTGTCTCCTGGGGAGAATGGGTACTATGTCCTACTGTCCGAGGATCATCATAGATTTCATAATCATTCCCACCCTAAGGAGATAAAGAATATTATTCCTTCTGCTTTATGATTTTTAAATTCATGAGGCTGAAAGTGCTGTGACAGCAATCATGGAAAAAATATGCATCCACTCCTCCTGCCTCCACTGAGAAAGGGTATCTGGCTCCACTTGGATTAGCCCAAGCCAATCTGCATGTGCCAATTCCCAGGGAAATTACAATCCATCTAAAAATCCATAATTGAGAAAGGATACAAAGGGGCTTAAGAACGTTTAAGCAAGAATAAAATTTGCAACAAGAAAGTCTTCATAGATGGCAAAAGGGCCTTATTAGCATCTCAAAAGCCCTGCCGAAAATATGATCCATCATATACTCGAGGGCAGACCTGATCTTACTGCGGGAGTCCCCCCTCTCGCAAGTATGGCCCTCCGCCCTTTCGAGGGCCCACCTTGATGAGGGATTTATTAATCCAGAGAGGTGGACGAAGCGAAAACTCAGGGGTTTTTTAATTAAATGTTTTATACATATTTTAGGGGGTCCCAGGGTGGGGGGTGGGGTTAGTCAGGCTGAGGGAGGGGCTAGTGCCAGGCCGACAGGTGGGGTTGGCAAGGGAGTGAGCGGAGCTATTGAGGGGACGGGGAGTAACGATATTCCAGTAGAGGGTCTTTTCATCCCAACAGTCGTGGGGAGGGGTAGGTGCGAGGGTAGACAAAGATCTTGCAACCGGTTGGGAGACCGTGGTCGTTGGACACGGCCAGTCATTTGTCCCAACCCCCGCAATCTAGGTGGTCAGGACCTACAGAGCCAGGGCCTGAGACTGATGTTGTGCAACGCAAGGTCCGTTGCCAATAACGCCCCCCTCATTAACGACTTGGTTTCGGAGGGGGAGCCGGACCTTGCAGGGATAACGGAGACCTGGCTGGGCCACGAGGGGGGTCTCCCCCTCGTGGAAATGTGCCCGCCGGGATACCGTGCATTTCATCAGCCACTGGCCCTGGGTAGGGGTGATGGGGTAGCGGTTATCGTAAGGGAAGGCCTTGAGCCGAGAGAGTCCACTGTGCCACAGATATCCGGGTGTGAGTCCCTATGCGTGAAGTGGGGCCCAGGGAGACAGTTGGGCTTGCTGATTGTATACTTGGCTCCTCGCTATGCATCAGCGGCCCTGCCCGAGCTCCTCGAGGTGATCGCCGAGATGGTGGTTGAGACCCCCAGGCTATTGATCATGGGGGATTTCAACCTGCCATCGGTAGGGGAAACATCCGAGGTAGCTCGGGAGTTCATGGCTTCCATGACAGCCATGGACCTGACCCAAGTAATTCAGGGCCCCACACACGAGGGAGGTCACACACTGGACCTTATTTTTGTATCTGGCCAGTGGAGGAGTGATCTGGGAGTAGGGGATTTAGTTGTCACGCCCCTGTCATGGTCAGATCACTCACTTCTCCGGCTCGACTTTCCAGCCGCTACTCCCCGTTGCGGGGAGGCGGAACCGGAATGTCCTAGATGGTTCCGCCCCAGGCGCCTGATGGAACCTGATAGGTTCCAGACGGAGCTTGGGCCACTTCCTGTAGCCCTGACCCGCTCCCGGATGGAGGACCTGGTGGCTGCATGGAATAGTGCGGCTGCCGGGGCCTTGGACCGGGTTGCGCCTTTGCGGCCTCTCCTGCGGCAGCGATCCACCCAGGCCCCTTGGTTTACCGAGGAGCTGAGGGTGATGAAGCGCCACAAGAGACGCCTAGAGAGCAGATGGAGATCGTCACGCTCTGAATCTGACCGAACACAGGTGAGAGCCTATTTACGGACCTACCTTGTGGCATTAAGAGTGGCCAAACGTCAGTATTGTGCCACTCTGATTGCGTCCGCAGATAACTGCCCTGCCGCCCTGCTTTGGGTGACCCGCTCCCTCCTTTCACAGAGGCCACGGGAAGCCCCCTTGCTTGGTAGAGCAGAGGAATTTGGGGAATATCTGCAGGACAAAATCGCTCAGATTCGCAGCGAGTGGGTCCCCTTCAGTGGTCTAGAAGGGACGTCGGAGGTGGGTCTTGAGGGACCATTCTGGGAGGAGTTTGACTCTGTTACTGCCGACGATATGGACAGGTTGCGTGGGCGACTGCGAGCCACTACATGTTTATTGGACCCGTGTCCCTCCTGGCTTATACTGGCATCCTGGGAGGTCACACGAGGCTGGCTCCAGGAGTTAGTCAACGCCTCCTTGAGAGAGGGGTTCTTGCCGGCTGCCTTAAAAGAGGCGGTGGTGAGGCCCCTACTCAAGAAGCCTTCCCTGGACCCAGCTATGTTAGCTAACTATCGTCCTGTCTCCAACCTTTGCTTCTTGGCGAAGGTTGTAGAGAGTGTGGTGGCACAACAGTTCCCATGCCACTTGGAGGAAATTGATTATCTGGACCCGCGCCAGTCCGGTTTCCGGCCCGGCCACAGCACGGAGACGGCTTTGGTCGCGTTGGTGGATGATCTCTGGAGGGCCAGAGATGGGGGTTGCTCCTCCATCTTGGTCCTATTAGACCTCTCGGCCGCTTTTGATACCATCGACCATGGTATCCTATTGCATCGTCTAGAGGGGCTGGGGGTGAGGGGCACCATTTTGCGGTGGTTCTCCTCCTACCTCTCTGGCCGAGCGCAATGTGTGCTGAAAGGGGGGCAGAGGTCGACCCTGAGGCCGCTCACTTGTGGGGTGCCGCAGGGGTTGGTCCTCTCGCCTCTCCTGTTCAACACATATATGAAGCCGCTGGGCGAGATAATTCGTGGTTTTGGGGTCGAGTACCACCTGTACGCTGATGACACTCAGCTGTACATCTCTACCCCGAACCACCCCAACGATGCCGTTGAAGTGATGTCCCGGTGCCTGGAGACCGTACGGATCTGGATGGGAAGTAACAGACTCAAGCTCAACCCGTCCAAGATGGAGTGGCTGTGGTTACCGGCACCCCGATTCAACCAGTGGGTTCCATCACTGGCCATCGGGGGCGAACAGCTGGCCCCCATGGAGCGGGCACGCAATTTGGGCGTCCTCCTGGATGCCCGGCTGTCAATGGACGACCATGTGACGGCCGTGGCAAGGGGGGCGTTTCACCAGGTTCGCCTGGTGTGCCAATTGCGTCCCCTATTGGACCGGAACGCCCTTCACACAGTCACCCATGCGCTTGTGACGTCCCGACTGGACTACTGTAATGCTCTCTACATGGGGTTCCCCTTGAGATGCACCCGAAGGCTGCAGTTGGTCCAGAATGCAGCCGCGCGGGCAATTGTGGGAGTTACTAGGTACTCCCACGTAACACCTCTCCTGCGCGGGCTGCACTGGCTACCTGTGGCTTTTCGGGTGCGTTTCAAGGTGATGACTATCATCTTTAAAGCGCTCCATGGCACAGGACCTAGGTATTTGCGGGATCGCATCCTGCCCCATACATCCCTTCGGCCAATTCGCTCTCACAGGGAGGGACTCCTCCGGGTGCCGTCCACTAGGCAGTGCCAGCGGACGACGCCCAGGAGCAGGGCCTTCTCTGTGATGGGCCCGACCCTCTGGAATGACCTCCCCCCCGACATCAGAATAACCACCGATCTCTGCTCCTTCCGCAAGAAGCTTAAGATCCACCTGTTCAATTTAGCTGGCCTGGCCTAACCGCAGTTTTAGTCCCTCAAGTCTGTATTTTAAATTTTTAGGGGTGGGTTTTTAGGTTGTTTTTTAATTTTTATCACTTTGTACAGCCTATTGTTTAATTCGATTTTATGGGAATTTAAGGGTATTTATTTTTGTATACTGTTTTTTATTGAGATGTCTGTACACCGCCCCGAGTCCCCTTGGGGAGAGGGGGCGGTCTATAAATCTAATAAACTTAAACTTAACTTAAACTTCAAAGTTAATGACTCTTTTAAAAAATGCATACAGACATTCCTCATTATATGACTGGTCACTTAACATCTGTTTGAAGTTACGACAGATCCCTTCCCCCCAAAAGCTACATACGATCCTGTTTTCAGGTTATGGCAGCTGCAACCTCCCCATGTCAGTTGCTCTCACATCAACCACAGGTACACTGCAACACCTCCCCATCTCTCTACACCTCCATGCCGCCCCACTGGGACCCTGCAGTGCTTGGGCTTGTTCCCCATGCATCCTGGAAGAGCTGCTATTTTCAGCACACCAATTCCTTGCAGAAATGACAGCTGCTTTCAGAACTTTCTACCCAATAAGCTGGCCGTTAGGGAGACTGCAAACCTCTTTTGGCTCTTGCTAAGCTTTTGGGAAACCTGCTGCCTATGTGCGAAGATAGCAGCTTCAGAACAAACCTCCTGCCCCAATCAGAAGACTTCAAGCCTCCCAAATGGCTGGCTTTCTCAAAGCCTAGCAAGAGCCAGGAAAAGTTTGCTGGCTCCTATTGGTCAGCTCTTCTGTCTTCATTTCATGCAAGCGCTATGAATGGAAGAGCTAGCAAAAATGGGGGGAAGGGGGGAAACTATTGAAGAAGCCTTTTTACAGTGACTGTAATCTCTTCTCCCCAAAAAGCAGGTTACTCCCTCTTTCATGTGTGGTTGAAACAGCCCATGGAAAAGAAAGAATGACTCGACTACCAGAACGTATCTTGGGCTGTGGGTCTGCACGATTTGCAAGATCTTGATAGCAGCTGGATCTTGTACAAACAAGACCTTGCTCACTGGAAATTCTGATCCGAGAAGTCTTTGTAGAATCCTTCAATTTGTAAACAGACAATATCTGAGGCTCCCTAATATGCCTACCAATATTTTCAAACATTGAAATTACAGTTTGAAGATGTCTTTGAGCCACAGTGGTAACTGGGCTCTGAGAAGAGCTCATTCTGATAAGAACATGGGAAGCATTCTCCTCGGTCCTTAAAATGGTTTCTTATCATATACTTACAGGGGTTGTCTCATTTCCAAAGAAATGTATGACATCGAATTTCTCATCCTCAAGGATGTTGAGGCAATAGCGTTTGTCCCAGCCCTCCGGAAAAACGTCAAAACTAATCATACCACCTGTCAGATTTAGAGAAAATTTAGTGAAAATGAGATGAGATTTTTGGGGAGTAAAATCTTTGCTATCTCTGGCATAAGACACTGTGTCTTTGTGCAAATGGAACTGCACTGCTGTGTCGGCCTGATTCCCAGACACATTATAATGTTAGAGTTGATGTTTCCATAGCAATGAGATTAATTGGCATTAGTGGTGGGCCCTCAGCTGAAGACACAAACAAGAAACAGTTGGTGCAGAGTTCAAATACATTTCAGAAAAAATAAGTGAAAATGTGCTTAACAATATGGCTAATGGGGGAAAGGATTCTTTTATCATGCTCTGGTGTAACTGGACTACAAGAAACACTCATGTTTATCATAAATCCCATGTTTATCATTTATTTGTAAAATTTATTAGCCACATGGTAACTCTGGATGGCTTGAAGCTAATTAACATGGATGGACCTATAAGATGCATCATGTAATTCAGTTTAACCCTAACGCTACAGGGACCATCTTCATGAGTGCTTTGAATATAATCTCTAACACATTGGTAGCCCAATACTTTTTCCTAAATAAGGCATGTTGCTGGCAGAAATACCAGGAGCTGCCACCTTCGCCATAAGGAACAGTGGGTCCGGCTAGAACCACAGGAAGAAATTTGGCCAACTGAAAAAATGATATACAGAAGTTCAAGCTGTGCAAAGCTCCACTTGTATAAGAAATCTACCTGAGTATAACCCTTCCTTCACTCCAAGAATGTCTTGGCATTCTTTGTGATATCCTTTCAGTTTTTTGAAGAATGCTGTCCCATTTCCTCTGAGTCTTCCCAGCTCAAGGCTATATATGTCCTGCTATTTCAATCTCTCTTCATGAGGCTCTAGGTCAGTCATCTCTACTTATCAATTATCTCCACTGGCCATCAACATTCTCCACTGGCCTTCTCCAGGGTTTTATATGTGTTTTTAAAATGTGGTGCCAAAGCAATACAGGAATGGAGTCTGAACAAAATATAGGCATTATTTCCTGTGATTTGGAAACTTCAGTTGATACAAACTAAAACTGTACTTAACTTCCTTGCAGTCACATATCACTTTATATTCACCACATGCCTGCTGTAAATAGTATTTAATTTTTATTTGCCAAATCCCACTCAAAATAAAATGCACTAAAAAGCATCCGAGGCATTTCTTATTCTCACCTCGGGAAAATCTCAGTCCTTTGCCAGCAAACTCCCTCCGTAGAGCTTCTACAAACTTCTCTCGTATCTTTTCTTTCTATAGTGGAGGCAACCAGAAGTGTAAAAAAAGACACCAGATATTTTTATTTATCAGATTCCACTTTTTCTCCACAGAAACAAGTGCAAAGAGATCTTCCAGCAAACTGTTGGGTTAGTTTTTTTATATAATTTCCGCTTATATGGGTTTTGGGCTTAAAGTGTGATCGGAGCTGCCATCTTTCTATAAATCTTGGTGGGAGTGGTGGAGTGCTGGCTTTGTTTCAGTAAGTGGAATGATTGGTTGTATGGTTGTATCATGATTGGTAGATTGGTGCTGGCTGTGTGTCTATTGTTGTTTCGTGTTGTAACGGCCTGGGTGGTGGGTGGGGCTCGTTTGTTGACTAGGGCTGGTTTCCAGATGTCTGGTAGGTGGGAAGTATCATCACGTTTATTCATGTGGTGGGGGTGTTTCTCTATTTCGATAGCTTCCATAATTATTCTCTTGTTGAAGTGTTCTGTTTTGGAGATTAACCTGATTCCTTCAAAATTAATTTCATGTCCTGTAGCTTTAAGGTACTGGAAAAGGGAGGGAGAACAAATACAACACCCCTAAACACATCCTGGACCTGACCAACCACTGCCTAACCAACACATACTTCATAATGGACAGAGATACAAACAGATAGGAGGAGCACCCATGGGATCACCCCTCTAACCCATTATCGCAAACTTATACATGGGACATTTTGAAACTAATGCTTTAAGATAAATCTGAACACAAACACAAACTCTGACTTAGATATGTTGATGACACTTTTGTGATTTGGCCACACGAGAAAGAAAAACTGGACAACTTCCTCACACATCTGTACAGCCTACACCCCAAAATACAATTCACCATGAAATAGAAGCAAACAACCAACTTCCCTTTCTGGATGTCCTAATCTACAAAAAACCCAATGGCTCCCTAGGATACACCATCTACCGGAAAAAAACACACACCAACCGCTACTTAAACGCACAATCCCATCACCACCCTGCACAGATCAACTCTGTAGCCAAGACCCTCATCTCCAGAACCAAACGCCTAGCTGACAAAGACCACCTGAAAACTGAATTACACACTCTCACAAACGTATTAATCTCCAACGGATTCCAAAGACAAACAATTACCAACCTAATCCAAAGGGAGACTCCTCCCAAAAACCAAGACAGAGAACAGGACAACGGCATCGCGCTCCTCCCTTACATCAAAGGCATCACAGATAAAATCAGCAAAATTCTCCACAAACACAATATCAAGACAGCCTTCAACACTGACCAAAAAATAGCCAACATCTTAAGAAACCCCAAAGACAAAATCCAGCTAGAAAACCAAGGAGTCTACGAAATACCATGCAAAATCTGCCCTGCAACATACATAGGACAAACGAACAGGAGAATAAATACATGCATCGCAGAACACAAGAACGCAGTAAGAAAAAAAGAAAAAATTTCCTCCCTTTTCCAGCACCTTAAAGCTACAGGACATGAAATTAATTTTGAAGGAACAGGTTAATCTCCAAAACAGAACACTTCAACAAGAGAATAATTATGGAAGTTATCGAAATAGAGAAAACACCCCCACAACATGAATAAACGTGACGATACCTAATGCCTACCAGACATCTGGAAACCAGCCCTAGTCAACAAACAAGCCCCACCCACCACCCAGGCCGTTACACACGAAACAACAATAGATACACAGCCACCACCAATCAGCACCAATCTACCAATCATGATACAACCACACAACTAATCATTCCACTTACTGAAACAAAGCCAGCCCCCCCCCCCCAAGATTCATAGAAAGATGGCAGCTTCGATCACACTTTAAGCCCAAAGCCCAACCTTAAGATGGCGAGTGAGACTTCAACGTCTCTACTAATAATGCATTGGGCTGTCTAATGCTCGTATTTACCTTGTCCAGTTCAGAAAATTCTATTCGTTCTTCCAAGCTGCAGCTTCGACCAATGGGAGAGACGTTCAACATTCCATTGCGAAATTCTATGAATGTTCCCCTTTGTATATTTGGAGAAGAAAGAAAAATATAAGGTAGGAAGGTAGCACTGTACTGTTAGAAAGGCTCAAAATCCTTGGGGTTGAAACAAAGGTACACAACTTCTATCTTAAAGAGGGCATATAGCCTCAACAAGCACCCTATTTGAAGATCCCTAGTATTTCAATTTGGGCTGCTACAATTCAGTGTTAAAATAGTTCCATTTCAGTGATACTGACTTTTTAACTGAGTGATTTTATTTCAGTGATACTGAATTTTAAAAGACAAATTAAGCATTGGAATAGGAGCACAAAATTCCTGGAAGGTCAACTACTCCTATTTCTATTCTCATTCTGTCATCCTCCCACTACTTCAAATTTACTCTTAATCCCAATCCCCAATCTCAAACACTGTTCAAAATCGCTTTAAAAAATAGACCTTCACCTTTTTTTTAAGGACCCAAGCAGATTGAAGGTTCTTCTATTCCTATTCCCATGCTTAAAAAGCAATTGCCTATCAATGCAAGCTAAAATATCTCAACACCTATCTTTAAATCCTGCCTTCGTGTCTCTCAGCAGCCTCCTGTAGAAGACTGAATATGACACATACACCCCATTTGAATTAATTGAAATGGCTTAATTTTGAGAAAATATCCTATTTTCAAACTAGGGTGGAAGATTAAGGCCTTTCTTCCCAATATATCATCTAATTAGTTAGAAATTCTAACAAAATAGTTAAATAATAAGAAAATGGGGGAAAACTTTATTCTTAGACAAAATTGTTCCTTGCCTGGGAAAAGAAAGCTGGGTATTTTTTTCTTTACCTGATCCAAATTCCAAACATTATATGTTAAAACAGAACCCTCATATATTGATATAAGGAAAGTACATTACCGCTTCTTGGGCAACTTTAGAAGTGCCATGTAATTAAGACAGAAGTTGATCAGCTCTTGCAAAAGTTCCTCTCCAAGATGGTTCTGGATAGCCTATTGAACAAAGGATACAATTGAAAAAACATGATCCCAGATATGGATAGCAGAAGACAGCAGATGGTTTTACCACACAGTATGTTAATTAGAAACGAAGGAGGCCTTTGCCAAAAGGAGTAGAAATCAAGGTAGGTGAAATCTTAAAATGTTGCTTAACAAATTTTATTTTATGATGTAAGACTCAAGAAACAATTTTACCTTCTGCAGTAGTACTAAAATCAACGACATTTCTAGATTGTCATATCTGGATGAAAAGGATTGAAAGGAAAATAATAATCTTAAAACATCCTCCTTTGATTCGGTCTCCTCAAAATCCAATTAGGGCCATAATTTTCAGCAATCCCAGCCATTTCTAAGTTACAACACATTTAGTAGATGTTGGATCAGAAAATGTCTTATTAAATATAATTGTAATGTCTCTTATTATCTTGTATTTTGTGTCAAAAAGAAAATAATTTATAACGTTCAACCATGTATCTGGCATATTACATTATGAAGTAATTTTTTTCTGGCATCACTCATTGAGATTTGCTCTCCCTTTGGAGGTTTATTAAAAGGTTATGCAACCAGTGATCCTCCAGAGTTAATTGAGTTTCAATTCCTGGCAAACTAAGTCACTATAAGCACCAGTGAGAAGTTGGTGCAGACAATAGTTAGGCAACAAAAATTATCCATCCTCATTTTTTAAATAATGTTATTCTTTATTTCAATTCCTATGTGAAGCCAGATGAGTTGAAAGGGTTTTGAATATAACTTTCTCCCTATGAGTGATTTCATGTGAAAAGAAATGGCAGGAAAATATTTGTAATGTGAATGGAGAAACACAAAGAGGCTAGCCCTACCTGCTTTGAGACTAGTTGCCCATTCTTGTATTGCACAGTGCCATTTTCTGCAAAGACGTAATCAAACTTGTTTATGACTGTTGGAAATGGTTGTTGGAAGAGTAGAGAAATTGAGGGGGGAAAAATCAACGAAAGAGAAATCAGTCAAATATTAATGCAACTCTTTTCATCATTCAGATGGCTAGAGGCCAAGATGGATGAATTTAGTTGAATTCTATTTGTGCTGCTTCTCTAAAAAAAGCTGGGTAAACAGTGATGCTCATTCATAATTTTAGGAGTGCTAAAGCTGAGTTCTCACCTTTCCTTGGAAGGAAGGATTCAGAATCTGTTATTGTACTATTTTTGTTACTGACAAAACATGATGACTAACAAAGAACACAGGGATATGTAATAACTGTTCCATTTTTTTTACTGCACTGGATCTAGCTTAAACTGAAAGCATACAGTGAAATTCCACCAACTTAATGGTGTATCTGAAAACTTGGACTGGAAAGCATTTTGCCATTTTCATGCAAATGTACGTAAGCATGGAATATTAACATTTTTAAACCTCACTTAGATGGTTGCAGGCTACAGGTGGGGGATTGATTGCTTGTTACAAAAATAAAACTCATGATTTATTTCTCGGTTCTGAAAGTTACTTAAGTCTGTAAAAATTTACATTGCAAATTTCTGTTGTTTCCTACATTCCCTGCATTCTGGAATGTTTCTATCCTTGATATTTTTTTCACTTGAGTTTCCTGGTTATGTATGTAAAATTGTACATTTGAACTTAGAGCTTGCAACGTAAGTTCAAGGAAAGAGTATAGGAATGCCTCTTGCAAGGCTGCTCCTGTGCCCGATAGCCTTAAAACTCGATTTTCCTGCTTTGTTCTATGAATTTAAAGCATTTGCATAGGAAGGAATGGCTAGTCGCTTGGCTGAAACTCTTAAAAAATCTTTATATTAAAAGTAATAACTTGTCTAGGATACTTAGAGCAGACTTGCTATAGAAGAATTTGTACAAGTTTCCTTTTTCTTTGAATTATGGTGCACTAACATGATTTGACACTAATATGCAGCCATTCAGCAATGTCCAAACAATAATAAAAATTTTGCAATATAAAAGTTAAGTGAGACAAAAGAAAGACACCTTACTTACCTTCATCCCCTTCTCCAAGCTGTTCTGCTATTTTGGAGTAGTCTGAGCCTCCAACCACCCCAATCATCACTCTTTTACCCAGCTCTTGAAGAAATTCTGCTATTTCAGGCTCAATTTTCTAAAGGAAACAGAGAAAAAGAGATTCTTATGGAAAAGCTATAGATAGCAGCATGTTGATATTATGCAACAGACACAGGGACATGGGTCCTGTGTGTGTTAAAATCAAATCAATCCATCATGACGGAATAAACATTCATAAACCAGGGCAACCGATATTTAAAATCACCAGATTTTTATTATCATTTTATTATCATCAGTAGGTACAAACCCAAACGAAACCACACTGCTAGAAAACCCTTATTTAGAAATAGTGGGAGAGCAATAAAATGTAAGAGCTTTGGACAGTCCAGGGAAGGAAAATTAGGAATGTATGGACCATTTTTCCTTCTGCTCGTATCTCGTCTATCTCATTCTTAACCAGTCAGAACTACTTGGTCTCTAAACAACAACAGACATTGCTGTCTTACCTGGGTCTCATTTACTATTCTGCCATGTTTTTTGTTGCTTCAGGACAATTATTTTGGCTTGGATTAGGGAATAATAAGCTTAGCGGTGAGCATTATTTTCTTTCTAAATGATGGTTGGTGTAGTGATGTGCTGATCTCCTTGATAAACTTTATACGACTTTATTTGTCCAAGTGTTTTGTTTTTCAGAATTTGACCTAATTGGAAAATTACATTTAGACTGAATGCAACAAAATGACCTTCTTGGTATTTTAATCAGGATATCAATCCAGCAAAGAAATGGATGAAGGAAAAATCACGAACTGAATAAGGCTCGATAGTCCCTTCCAACTTTCAATTATCATATTAAAATTGGTTACAGGTACAGCTAGCTCTACCATACAGGTGAATGGATTGAAGTCCTAACTTTAATATATTTGAAGAAAAAAAGTCACTGGAGGAATGGAATTTGCAGTAGCTTCAAAACAGACAAAGAGAATTAAGCTTTCATACAATGCCGACTTATATGGAACTCAACAGTTCAGCTACCAGTTAATGGAATTCAAATCTAGAATGGAGCCATTTATATATTACAAAAGCTCCCATGTCTGTAACCGTTATCTAGGCAAAACAGTGCATCACAGAGCAAAATATTTTCAACTAAGGTATCTGAAAAGCGCTCGTTTATAGAATGCTGGGGACCATGACTCCCAAATGAATGAAATTTGGGGAGGTTGTGTCTGCTTCAGTTGTTTGGCTGTTGCTGCTTCAATGTTGCCATTGTGCTGCCATGGTCAGTGATGGCCTCCTGGTCTTCATTTTCAACATTCCCTGGCAGCTTCCCATCAATCCTTCTGCACTTGCACCACACTCCTTGTTCCCTCCCACACCCAGCAGTGCCCATTTACCTGCCTGCTGGGAAGGAGAGGGAGGGAAGGGAGGTAGGAAGGAACAGAGAGAAAGGAAGGAATATAAGAGTAGGAAAGGAGAGAATGAAGGAAGGGAGAGAGGAAGGAAAGGGAGAAGGAAGGAACAGGGAGAAAGGGCAAAGGAAGAAGAGTTCCAATGCTCACTGCAAGCTTCCCACAGGAAACTCAATGGGAAGGCCGACAGGAAATTGCACATTGCTCCCACTCCCACTAATATTGTCTCCATGTTTTGCTGTTGGTTTCTCTGTTTAGGTAAGGAAATATCTGTGAAACGATGACTCAACAATTTTAGATTTTCTAGTAATAAATCTCCATGCAATACTTAGAATGAATGTACTTAAGTATTAAAATAATCAGCCCATTATAGTACCTCCAAATGTGTTGCACTTGCACTACACGTAGTCCTTGACTTACAACTTTTTGGTTAGTGACTGAATGAAATTGCAACGGCACAGAAAAAAAATGACTTATGACTGTTTTCACACAACCGTTGCAGCATCCCCATGGTCACTTGATCAAAATTTGGATGCTTGGCAACTGGTTCACATTTATGACTATTGCAGTGTTCTAAGGTGATGTGATCACCTTTTGTGACCTGATAAGCAAAGTCAATGGGGAAGACAGATTCACTAAACAACTGGGTTACTAATTTAACAACTGCCATGATTGACTTAACTGTAGCAAGAAAGTGGGGCAACACTTCCCAATTGCAATTGTAAGTTTGAGGACTGCTCTTATATCCTAGGTGACACTGTTTCTAGATAACACTGGATTGAGAGGGGCAGTCTGGATACATTTGGCTGATCAATTTTGGAAGACAACAGCTATTAATCGTAGCCAGTCCTGTGGTAAGCGCTTCCTAGGCTGGGGGGGGGAGGGGTGTTGAGTTCGCTTTAAGCAGGGGTGTCCAAACTTGGCAGAGCTGGCTGGGGAATTCTGGGAGTTGAAGTCCACAAGTCTTAAAGTTGCCAAGTTTGGACACCCCTGGCTTTAAGTGAAAGTTACTTTCTAATCCTGCAAAACATTCCGGATTTTATCTCCCCAACCAACCTGAGCCCCTTGTCCTCTTCACATTTCTTACATAATCGTTTTGAAAAGCCCACCCTGGGCAATCTGCAGCTTCTCTCCCCCCCCCACCGGTTCCCCTCTCTCCCGCGATATATGAGGGCAACTGAACTCCCACATCGCGTCTCTCGCAACCGCCTCGCATCCAGAGCTTCAGAGGGCGGGAACGAGGCAGAAGAGAAGGCAGGAGAAGCGTCACTTCCCCCCCCCCCCCCGCTGGGCTCGCCCGGCGTTGCCAGGTCCAGGCTTGGATTCAGGCAGCGCCGGTGCTCTGCGGCACGCTTCCGGGTCCCGCCCGCCCGCCGAGGCTCCCGGGATGCCCCCGGTTCCCCATTCATTCCGCAAAGGTGTTCAAGGACGAGCCGAGGACGATCGCGAAAGCGGGAGGGATGAAGGCGGGGGTTCCCGATCGCGTTACCTGCCGAGGCGGGGTGAGGGTCCCATCCACGTCAAAGAGGCAGAGAATGCGCGGCGGACTCCCGGAGGCATCGGCCATTGCGCGTCGACCCCGCTTTACACGGCGGCCGTCCGTCTTCAGCGGAGACGAGGCTGCGATCCGCCGGAGGCGTCGGCCCACGAAGGAACCAATTAGGAAGACAAGAGCTGCTCATGTGATCCTTGGAAACCGGGCTGGCAACCCGTCCGGGCCTGACGGAGGAGGATTGGTGGCGGTTTCTGGCGCTAAAACTCCCAGGGAAGCTTGGCTGATCCGGACCCTTCGGAAACCTTAGGCCGGAGTCTCAGAACCGGAGAGGGAGGGATGGGTGGCGTAAGCCAAGATTCTTCCGGTCTTTGCCCTCTCCTTTAACGGGTTCTTGAATGAGTGATGACCACGTTATCTATATGCGTGGGATAGTCACGTGCGAGTTTACATTGACCGTTGTTTGCAAATATATACGCCTTCGTGCATATGATCAATGAATGAAAGGCTATGCGTGAGACTTCTTAGGTGTGGGGAGGGACAGCTTGACCACGCCTACTGCGATCTGCAGGTTCTGCTGCAGCCAAGTATATTACCGATGTCCCACAGCGATATGCAGTTATAATTCTATGGGATCTACTACAAATAATAAGCAACATAAAAATCGGAATGCGTACGTCTTTCAGGGCTGTGCATTGTTTACAAGAATAATCCGTTCATGCTGATTTAATTAGTGAACTCCTGGAGCATTTCATTTTCAGTTACTAATTAGATCATCAATACTAGTAAGCTGCACAACATCATTGTAGATCAAAGCCCTGAAATTAGTCAGTCAGGAATATTTGGCCCAAATGCTGCCCTTGCAGAACCTTTGAGTATACATCTGCATCTTTTACTATACAAAATAAAAACAACTTTGTTGATCCACGGAAGAAAAATCCAAACTATACAGTGGGGTAATATCTGTTAGGATCCACCAAAAGATGACAAATGAGTGTTGCATTCTTATTGGTCCCATTATACATATTTGGATTTTTTTTTCTTCCAATATGTTAATCCTTTTTGGCAAAATGTTGCACTGTAGAATGCAGAAGACAATAGTGTTGTCTTAGAATTAAAATTCCAGTTTTAAAAAGCATTTGCCAAGGAAGTTCACTACATTAATATTCCACATTACAGTATGCTGTTCTTTAAGAACTTTCTCTTCATTTTGTCTTGAGAAATGGTGAACTGCAGGATTTTTTTTATGAAGCAAATTCACAGGCGCCATATTGAAACATAGATAAAGCTAAAGATACAGAATTGAACTCAGATCTTGGTAAATGGTTTGTTGATCAATGCAGTTGCTTTGCTTTCAATATCAGGCAAGATCTATGTCATCTGGAGCATAGCAAGTCTTTACACTAAATTTCCTGTTTAATCGTTTATCTGAGCAAAGGCAGAAAGTTGGCATATACCACTTAATTATATTTGATTAAAATAATATTAGGACTTTCTAACTTTTTATTTAAAAGATCAGTTGATCTAGCCTGCAAACATTATCTTAAAATCTGGAGCTTTAAATTTTGTCTGACCCCTAAAAAAAACAAGTATAAACTACTATAAATAGCAAGGCTGCATTATGGCTGTTTTAAACCTAACAGTGAATATTTATCTAGCTTTAATTAAGGTATGAGTTTGACAGATAGGCAAAACAGTTTCCATGAATCTATTCTGAATGTGCAGCTTAAGCAACCAGCAGCTTAATGACACACCCTGATCCCTTTGCTCCTCAGTAACCTAGGAGAAACAAACAACAAACCAGTTTTATCACTTACTGTAGGTACCCGATCTTGAGCAACAGCTATCATTTCATGATACAAAAGAAAGAACAGAATCTGAAAGGTAAGTTCAATATGTATTCACCAGCTGTGAAAGCAGAAGATGGGGTGAAATTATTAAAAGGAAGAATCGTAGATCTGGAACGTCAGAGAAGATGCAAGTGCCTGTAGTTTCTGAAACAAATTTTTATTTTCCAGATACAATTTTCCAGAAACAATGTGGAGTTTCTGGTCCAGTTTTGGTATGGAAATTCCCCCTTAAGTAAGATGGAAAAAACTGACATATTGATTGTTTCTGAGACAAGTGACTGCAATGTTCTGAGCACAACTTTGCATTTATTGCTCAGGTCTAGACTGAGCAGGGAGATGAGATTAATTTAATTTATTGCTGTTCAGTAGGGTTCTTGATTAGTCCCTGTGGGCTGTAAAGGCAGGATTATAATTTTATTCATTTGTTTCATTTATATCCTGCAATCAAATAAGGAAAAATATTAGTGGGTTACAAAGTCAGCCATACTAGCTTCTCTTTACCTGAGCTTACAAGTTTGGCTGGTTTCCACAATAAACTCTATCCCTCTTAAATGAGATATCATCATTTGAGATCACAATCACAAATGAATTGTAATAGGCAGGAGAAATATGATCTTTTAAAGGATGAACTGGTTCTATTCATTGGGATTTATCAATGCTGTTGCCTTATACATAGAGCTCATGTAAGATGACTGCATAGCTGCAACGGGTCACCTACTAACTGCTAAGTATGCAACTGCATCCATGTCTAAGTTTACATACATATGTGCAGCCTCTGCCTACCAAATAGCTCTGGTATGAATGGCTTCAGGAATGAAAAGCTTGTTCTGAGGCATTTCTGTTAGAATGATCCAACTCCAGAACTTGAGAAATAAAAATATATCACAAGTTACCTTGCTTGAAGTTTTAGTCTATGTCAGAACGGGCAATCAACTAGAAAATAGACAAATTCATTGCTCCCAAACATTTTCCTGGAAAATGTAGCTGCTGCAGGTTACCTATATTTTAAGTCAGTTGAGTGGATGAATGGGCAAGGGTGTTATCTCAGATATTGGTAAAAGAAAGCTTAATTTAACTAAACACATTAGATTTTTAAACACTGCTTTTATTATTTTTATAAATAATTTAAAGTAAAAAATATACAAATACTTTCTGATTTCTCCCACAACTCTGTTGAGCTGAGAATCACAGGCCCCAAATCACCCAGCTTTCATGCCTAAAGTGGGACTAGAATTTATAGTTTCCTGTCCATAAAATACTTTCCAGCTGAGTTATTCCAAGTTAGAAGTACCTTTGATATTCTGGTCTTAAAGAAAATGGATTTATTGACCATGGGAATTATATAGGTATACACGATTCAATTCTGAGCATTAGATAAGTTACAGAAGTCTGGGTGACTCTGTAGCTTCCATTTGTTGTATAGAATCATGAAAATATTTTCCCCCACTGAATGTAGCATGTATATTCTGAAATTGCTCTAAATAATTTGGTCACTGCTGTATTCTGGGATATCTTTGCTGACACATGTACTAATATAAATAATACAAATCATATTTATCATTCAGCAGCGAAGCACTTCTAGCATGACCCCAAGGCTTATGTGAAGAGGTACATCTTGAGCAATTAAAAAACTTGTACTGAAAATACCAAGTATGCTTTCAGAGGCAGGAAAATCTAGAGCTGTCACCTGACCTTGGTTTAGGTCATAACCATCTCACTCAGAATGCATCAAGGGTATTTCCCCACCCAACCCCTGCAAGATACTTTAAAGATGGACTAGTAGTCTAATACAAATTATTGCCGTACATAGAAAAAGAAATGCCAGATGTTCAAGTTTGCTTTGAAAAATCCTGAGGAACATGATTCATTAATATTGATGCATGCTGGAAAATTGAGAAAGCCAAGGACTATGCTTCATTGATTATAGAAAGGCCTTTGATTGTATCAATATCATCTAAAATATCATAGGATATTTTAGATTATAATATCAAGATAAATAGGAAGGCAAAAATGCCACAATAAAACAAACAAACTCAAGTAGGTTCTGACAAAGGTTTTATTTTAATTATAAAACAAGAACAATATGGAATTCTTGGAAATGACAGACCTGTTAATTAAGCCAGATCTTTGCTGTCATATACAGGCTGCTCAGCTTTCCATACCCATTGACAGGTTAAAAGTATTTCAATTTAAATACATGCATGTTTCATACTTTATATACTGATAAATATAAGGATGGGAACAATGTTAAAATATGAATGTAGCTATATTTTTCCACAAGTACATAGCAGGTCTGCTGTCTCTGAACTGACCTTAGTCACTAGTGTCAAGTGATGTGGAACATAACATACAAATCATTCAGATCCTAGAATTGAGATCCCAGTTTGAAATGTAGCCACTTTTATGTCTCTATTCAGTGAATAAACATTATTGCACATCACTGAAAATAGAGCCTATAGTGATTTCAGAAAGCAGAAGAATCAATTATTTACTGGAAGAAGTGGAGAGGACATGGTCATAATGCAAAAAGCAGACTATACCTTTTACTCTTAGTGAAGACAACTACTAGGGTTGCAAACGTGCTTGGGAATAAATCTGTAGGAAAAAAGTGGCACCTGTTTCTGAATAAACATTTTATTTTGCATTTTCTAAAGTTATAGGAAGGAAAGTTCCAAAAATATGATTAAATAAGTACTAGAAATTTCTTCATTTCTCCATGTGCTCATATGCACTAGTTAAATGGAGAAATGTACATTAAATTTGACAGAAGTAATGATGAAAAGTTACACATGAAAAAGCAATCAATTAAAACTACAATTCAAAACAGGTTTATTAGAAAACAGGACTTTTTGGAGCTTACAAGAAAGTATGTGTGTTATGGATGGAGTTTTAAGAAATCAAGCTATTGTAATCAATGCTTCCAATATGTTATGGAATAAATTTTAGAAAAGTTTTATGTTATATCAGCAGTTCTTCTGTTCTATCACACACACACAATGATTGTGATAGAGATGTCTAAAAGCAGGTACAGTATGTCATATAGAAAGAACATTCAGAACTATATTCACTGTCACTCCAATTCTTTCTGTGTTGCAATAATCAATATAGGTATAAAATACTTCTGTAATAGAAAAATACTTTATCAGATTGCAATCTGAAAATTCAGCAAGAGGTTGTGAGGCATTTCAAAAGCATGCATTAACAAAGCATTCTTTCTCATTTCTCTACTGTTCTATTCATCCAGAATTTTCTATTTTTCCTAAGGAAGGAAAACTTGTTTTCCCTCCCAAGAATTTTTCTGAGCCTCAGACTTAAAACAGCCTTTCTCTTCTGGCATCACCAATACTGTGTCTTTGGGCAACAAATTCCAGCAAGCAGTCCTGTAATGTTTATAGATAGCGGATTTGTGATCCATCACATAATCTTTCAAAAGTTCACCTTTTAAAAAGGGGACAAAAACATTTGGACTGCAATCTAGTTACTTTATTAGGTTTGTATTTTATAATCAATACATTGTACAAGTGAATATTATCTCTTGAGTAAAGCAGATTTTCTAATGTTCTTCCCAAGTATTAGGAGAAAGTAGAGACAAATTAATAGCCTCTCAAAGGAAAATCATCTAGTTTCTGAAAAAAATTCAATTTAATAAAAATTTGATATAATGAAATAGCCTGATATTGAGGGAAATGTATGTGTATGTGCGTGTGTTTTCTCACAGAGCAGTTGTCATTGCCATATAATGCTTTCTTAATCATGCTCAGCAGAGAAGAAGGAAAGGAATATTATACTATTTGTTCCTGAAACTGATTTTAGTGTTCTGTTACAATTATTTACAGGAAAAAAATGAAGTGGGCCCCAAACCTAGTTAAATAATTTTTGTTGATTAAAAAAAAAACAGCTACAAGATGCTCCTGATTTAAACTGGATGTTAGCATGTGGAGAAGAGGGTGTTTATAGGGATGGATATAACCAATGTAACCATATTTATGTATTTAAAACTCAGACTTAAATAATAGGTCTTAAAATTGATTTTGGATATGCTTCCAGAATTGAAAATTATTAATCTACACTCTTATCTGAAAGTTGTACATTGCAAACTTTTTGTGAAAATTATGTTATTTATTGTACTAGTCAAATTCATTTAACCTTCCTTAAAATATGGTGTTACTGCTTACAGTAAGACCTTTGTTTCTACCCATTGTAATTTTTTTAACATACAAAAGATTACATAGCACAAGAGTTAGGGCTATTCTTTCTGGTATTGAAAAGGTCAGATTTTCAAAATAAGCGATAGACGTTTTTTTGGCATCAACAATCCACACTTAAAAATCTATTACTGTATATATATATTTATTTCTATTGCAGACTGGCTTATATTTTCTGTTTAAGAAGTATTTCTCAAAATAATTTCACAGTGAATGTTTTTAGTTTTTTTCTCCTATAAAAATTAAAAGCATATTCAAGCATATTGTTTACTATTGTTAAATTTACAACTTTGAGGTTACAAAATACTGCAACAATGGTAATGAAATTAGTACATTTGGGAAGAGATGGCTAAGGATATCCCTGTTATTTTAGACTGTGCAGGTGGATCTCCCAATTTCCACTTTCTTAGTAGGGAATAGTAAAAAAGTGAACCAAGACAAAAAACAGCTTTAATAAGTAAATACATTATTTGATTTTATGACCATATTTCTTCTTATATCACCACATGACATGCAATTCAATAAATAGTCTCCCTATCAAGTATGAAATGCCACTTTTGAATCATGGCATAACTTATAAGACAGGTATCTAATACAGTGGAGTTTTAAAAGGAAATGCCCCTATGAATTGAGATATTTTTCACTGTATTTGCTAGCTCTGTCCATTATGTCTGCTAAAAGTATTTCCTCCAGGTGGCTGGATCTGGATGGAGTCAAGAAGAGGCCGTAATGCTTGTCCAAATGGTCTGTGACAGTAAGAAGCATGGGAGAAATTTAAGCTTTCAAAACACTTTGTAACTAAAAATATGAAACTTAAAAACAAGACACCTAAGAACCTTGGGGAGAAACTGGCTATTCACAATCAATACAATCCTTAAGAGGCATATGGAGAAATGAACCTATGATTATATCTCATTAGGATGAAGAAAAGGGAAGCCAATCCAAAACCTTGTCTATAATAGCACAGAACCTAGACATGGAATTTATTTTCAGTTTTGTCTTCTTTTTTTCTGAGGACTTGGTTTCTTTGCTTCATAGCTCAATAGCATTAGGCACTGAATTGTTCTGCAATTAACTTCACACTTTGACAGTGAACTGCTAAGCAATGTTCCCTCTAATTTTTTTTCAATGTGAGCAGAAAAGTATAGTGTTTGAGCGGCACATTTTCATGCCTGAGCACCTGAATTTTTTTCACAGATGTCACTTAAGACAACAACGAAATCAGTATTATTTGAAACTCAAAGTTTTGTTTCTTCAAGGTACCTGCTTAATTAAAAGTGTTACATAATTTCAGAATCACTTAACAACGCTCCTGCTTAGCAACCAAAATGTTGGCTCAGAAACTCTGGCATTTGAAGCACGCAAGTCTTAAAGCTGTCAAGTTACAAGACCCTTGCACCCCTAACCCTTTAGAAAAAAAAACCAGGGGTCTTCAAACCTGACAGCTTTAAGACTTGTGGACTTCAACTCCCAGAATTCCTCCTCCAGTCATGTTGGCTCAGGAACTCTGGCATTGAAGCAAGCAAGTCTTAAAGCTGTCAAGTTACAAGATCCTTGCACCCCTAACCCTTTAGGGAAAAAAACACAGGGGTCTTTAAACCTGACAGCTTTAAGACTTCTGGACGTCAAATCCCAGAATTCCTCCTCCAGTCATGTTGCAGCGACATCATCTGCATGGATCTGCTCCATCTTTGGTTTCTTCATCATGGGCAGGGCTGCCGCTGAAGATGCCGACGAGCCCCCGCCGCCACCCGAATAACTGCTGCCACTTCCTCCTCCTCCTCCTCCAATAGCACCACCACATTTGCTGCCCAGCGCTGCGGCTGAGGTGAGGCTGGCAAAGCTTCCGCTGGCGCCCCCACCCATGGCAGCGGCGCCTCCCCCTCCGCTCAGAGCACCTGAGCTGGGTCCCGCGTTACCCCTGCCCCCTCCTCCTCCGCCGTGCTTTTGAGGAGCCATGAGGCCTTTTTTTCCCCTGCTCCCACCCCCCTCCATTGCCTTCCTACTGGCTCCCGCAGCTTCATGGCTCCTCAAAAGCACAGCGGAGGAGGAGGGGGCAGGGGTGACGCGGGGCTCAGCTCAGGTGCTCCGAGCGGAGGGGGAGGCGCCACTGCCATGTGCGGGGATGCCGGCAGTGCTGTTAGAGGAGGAGGAGGTGGCAGCAGTTATTCCGGTGGTGGCCAGGGTTTTGGGGCTTCACAACTACCGTCAGTCACCCCGTGCTCATCAAAACAAGTCCGGGGAGGTCCTTTGCGTGCGCCCAGTTCTAGCCGCCTGCAAAGGACCTCCCCAGCTTCCGGAGCCTGTGGCAGTAGAAATCACTGCGCGGCAGTTGAAAACTGCTGCGCAGTGTTTTCTTGCCATGTGCGCGGCCGCACACCTTAGAGGGAACATTGCTGCTAAGCACACTGAAGAGGGTGCCCTTAGAATATATTCAATGTATTAGGGAAGGGGTAAGCAGTCCATTGAGTCCCCCCCCCCCTTTTTTTGCATACAGGTGATCCTTGGTTAACAATAATAATTGGGACTTGAATTTGTGTTACTAAGCAATACAGCTTTAAAGCGTGACATGACCACATTGTTTAGCGATGGAAATTCTGGCAGACCTTAGTGCCATCATGAACTGAGAAGGCATGGTTGTTAAAGTTAGCATGCAATGTGGCAGTGTAAACATGGTATACTGTTGTGGCCCAGCAGAATCTGGTTGAGCTGCTGATGGACTCGGATAGTGAGGAACCATATGAGTCTGCCCTGGACGATGTGGAGGACCCTGTGCAGGGTTCAGACTCAGAGCAGGGACCAGAGAGGCTGGTTGGCCACCAGGAGGCGCCTGAGGCATGGAGCAGTGGGGAGGATCAAAGGCAGTTTGTCCCTGATTCTAGATTGAGAAGGGCTGAGAAATGGAAGCAGTAACTCTGTAGGCAGACTCATAGAAGATGATTAAGCACAGGTGGTTGTGGATTGGCCCCTCCCAAGAGAGATTATAGGTGAGGCGTTGGGAGGGGACATTTACAGGAAACAACCGTTCAAATTAGTAGTTAAGAAAATCTATCTGTGTATTCTAGCCGTGTCTGTTCGTTTGGACTATCTGGGTTGCTCTATTGAACGTGAGTTGTCTGGGCCGTCAGCCAAAGGATTCGTTATCTCAGTAATTAAACAGTGGCAAACAGCCAAGCCTGTGTTCCGGTTTATTCACAGGCATGGGAGGGGGGGTTGTCAGAACAGTATACTATATAAAAAAAGATTGCACTTACGTTGCAAGGACTTCAGATGGAAGATCTGTAATGTAGGAAGGGATCTTTCTTCCTGTCAAGAATTGTGCCACTTCATTGCTGAATGTATTACAATTATGTTCAAAAAGATTATAAGAGTCTCCTCTGTGATCCACCAAAAAATCAAGAAGAATGAACATGAGTAAGATGTAAAGCAGAAAAAGTCTCAAGGGTTCAAGCATATAAAGACAATTCATAATTACAGCATCCCGAGCAAAAGCTAACAGGATTTTATCTGATCTGTTGAGGACAGTGAGGACACCAGGCTCATGTTTCTTGATTGTTCTTTCTCCAGCACACCTCTGCCACTTAGATCTGCTACTTTCTAAATGATATGAAGTGGATTGTTGCCTTTATATGTACAGATAGTCCTCGACTTACAAGAGTTCATTTAGTGACCAAAGTTAAATAACTGAAAAAATGTTTGATGACCATTTTTCACACTTATGACTATTGCAGTATCCCCATGGTCATATGATCAAACTTCGGATGCTTGGCAACTGATTCATATTTATGACAGTTGCAGTCTCCCAGGGTCACGTGATTACCTTTGGCAACCTTCTGACAAGCAAAGGCAACCGGTAAGCCAGATTCATTTAGCAACCATGTTACTAACTTCAAAACTGCAGTGATTCACTTAACAACTGTGGCAAGATTGTAAAATAGCGCAAAAATCACTTAACAACTATTTTGCTAGCAACAGAAATGTTGGGCTCTATTGTTGTCATAAGTCAAGGACTACCTGTATAGGCTCCCTCTGCAGCTCAATAAACTACGTGACCAAAGTTTAAATCATAATGAGCCTATATAACCACAGCAGTCCTCTTGCTTGACATATTCCCCACCCCCTCAATGATTAAAATTGCAAAGTGATGATATGAATGCAACAAACAGCAAGTTTGATGCCATGTCCTTTTACATGCAACTGAAAACATCAAGAAAGAATGCATAGGAAGAATTGCTATATTGTACTTACTATGACTATGGATAGAGAGTACAATCAGTACTGCTTCAAAAAGCCAGTGTACAGGCAGAAATTTCAAATAACAAAAGCTAGAAGGGAATTATTAACTCTTTTCTGCCTACAATTTCTCTTAGTCAGCCTTACTTTCTACTGATTTTATTCAAACTATATTGAACAAAATGCACATTTTATTGGCATTTAAAATAAAGAAACTAAGGGCAAGAAATTAATTAATCACCCTCACTGTTGGTGTCCCACTGAAATATAATAATTAGTACTGCAGCTTCCATACGTGTCTGATAAGTGCTTTTTTTGTATGTTCGAAGGCAAAACCAAATATCACTCTGAATGTAGCATATCAATGCTAAATTGATTAGTTTGCAACTGTTCTACGATATACACTGTAATACTGTATAACACTCTGGGTGAAATACTGAGAGATAAATACAATTGTCACTGCAGATTTTATTTATAAAGAGCAAATATTATTTTGAAAAGCAATTGTTATAAAAATGTGGACATTCATGTTCTAACTTAATCTCATCTGACCACAGTAGTATGCATTTAGCAACTGAAATTGTGACCCATAACCGGGTCATGGCTGAATAAGCAGTCTTCTGTATTTCTATTTAAAGGTTTACATGAAGGGAGACAAGAACATTATAATATATTTTGTTTTATACAGTAAATCAATCCAGAAGTGACATCATTATAACCATCAGGAGCAAATGTAATCAGCATAGTATACTGACTCTTCCTAGTTTATCCTTATATCTAATAACTTAGGTCAGGGGTGTCCAAACTTGGGAACTTTAAGACTTGTGGACTTCAACTCCCAGAATTCTGGGAGTTGAAGCCCACAAGTCTTAAAGTTCTCAAGTTTGGACACCCCTGACTTAGGTGATTTCAGCCAAAGTGTGCATATAATTCCAGAATTTTACATAAAATTTACATATATATTTTTTAAAAATTCTAATAAATTATTCCCTTCACAGAATATTAAACTGGAAATTAAATAGCAGAATCTCACCGGAATATAGATTCCCCCAATGAGGACAAATATTCTAAGAAGAGGTCTTCTGAAACTTCAGTATATCCCAGATCTACAACAGTATCCGGAGGCCCAAGCAATGTTCCACCCTACAAAATTTGCATTCATTAGGTTACTAAGTCACCCTGAAAATTTCTCAGTATCTTTTATAGAATAATTTAAGCAGAAAATGTTCTGCAAATTTTCACAATTTGTTCACATCAATTGGAAACTTCCAGAATTTACTCACATCTGCTATCACTAGTAAAACTGACAGTAATATTTCATAAGATCCTCATATAGCGTCTGAATCTGGAGACTTGGAATAGCAGGAAAACTTGTTGGCTTTTGATACAGATGTGAATCCCCCCACATCTTGCTTTACAGAAGAGTGGCTTTAGAGGAAGGACCAGGACTTCAGTTTGTCAGTTAAGGTAACTCAGATAAGTCTGTTAAATAAAAACCCAATATATGTGGCTAAATTGAAATCAGCACTGGCTGAATCATTGCATTAGGAAAATGAGATTCAGAAAGAAGTATCTTTGATTTAAACCAAGTTTTGCAGACCTAAAAAGATTACTTAATGCTCAAAGCAACAGTTATTGTACAAAACATAGAGCAAGGTAATGTGAGACAATCATCCAGGCAACAGAAGCTTTGGGGGGGGATGGGCGTAAGGGTGGCAGTCTCTGGGTGTTTTTCATGTACAGCTATAGATTCTTCTCAGAGTTTAGGGATGCAGAACAACTTGTCTTGTTTCTGCAAACTAATTCGCTGTCCTCAATATTGATGGGGGCCCTTATCTCATTGCCAATACTGCAGAACTAGTTATTTTTTTGTCTTTTACATCAGTCAGCAAGACATTTGGGTAAGCCCTAATTTCTTTTACAATATCTTATTGTATTTTTTAAAAAATGTAAAGCCAGGATAATAACAGTAATCTCCTGTTCTTTGTTTAAAATTTCATTTACTCTTATCCGTTTTAGTCAAAACTTTGTTTACTTATTTCATTTCTAAGTTATTGTGATTTTACAGGTGATATGTAAGAATGGCAATGCCGTGTTTCCCCAAAAATAAGACCGAGTCTTATATTAATTTTTGCTCTAAAAGATACATTAGGGCTTATTTTGAGGTGATGTCTTATTTCGGGGGGAAATGTGATACTAAATGTCTTGTCTGGCTGACGATCTTAACTGGGGCTTATTTTTGGGGTAGGGCTTATATTACAGGCATCCTGAAAAATCATGCTAGGTTTTTTTTCCAGTTGGGTCTTATTTTCAGGGAAACATGGTACTAATTTCAAGAAATACAAAATGAATTGAAATCAACTAAGCAAAAGAGAAAAAAAGAAGAGAATAACTTCTCAGATATCTGTAAACTTACAGGTGGACAACTTGAAATTCCCCCACTACCATAGAAGAATTCATCCCTGTGGGCAACTATGGAGGTGTGCCTGAGAATAAATAAACAGCAGGTTAAAAGAAAGAGTAAATCTCCAGCTAGTATGTTGCCTAACAGTTTATTAAGGCTAAGACAAATGCAAACAGATTAGTCTCATCTTTTTAGACATAATATTTTGTCTTGTATAACACTGCAGAATATTCAGAATTTTAGGCATTCCCAATTCATTCTTCTTCCCTTAGCTTTACCTCTTGCCTCTAGCGGTCAATCAGCATTTTATGACAAATGCTTGCTCCTATTAATGCGTTTCGTGTGTGTGTGTGTGTGTGTTTGTGTCTATCGACGTATGCATGTATTTATTTATTTATTTAATTTGCCACTCATTTCAAATTGATTCTGAGCAGCTTACAACATTAAAACCAATTAAAATAATAAAAGATAAATATTTCTAAAGTAATAAATGTGGAAATGACAATAAAACATTTATAGTTAAAAGTTAGGGAGGGAGGGAACAGGATGCACCAAGAGAAGGAGGCAGGATTGCCTCTTAAGTCATCAAACACTTCCAGTGTGATGCTCCCCTATTGGGGCCTGAAGCCATCTGGCAGAGCTAGGTCTTAGGCCCTTATGGAAGGTTAGAGGGGTTGGAGCTGATCTAACTTCAGGGGCAAGATGTTCCAAAGGGCAGGAGCCATGGCACAGAAGGCCCTTCTCTTGGACCCCGCCAGCTTTAGAATTCCTGGATTGTTGTGTCTGGTGGGCCAGACCTAAGGAGGTGAGACAGTTTCTCAAGTAACATGGACCCATGCTATGCAGGGCTTTAAATATGATAACACCATGTATTGCATCCAGAAGCAAACTGGCAGCCAATTCAGCTCATGGAGTAACGGTGTAACATGGGTCATCCTAGGGACCCCAAGAACTGTCTGTGCCCCCACATTCTGCCCCAGTTCATGATTCCGAATGCTCTTCAAGGATAGACCCCACGAGGAGGGCATTACAATAGTCCAAATGTGAGAAGACCAGGGTTTGAATGACTGAGCAAAGGGACTTTTTTTTGTTCCCCCGCTGGCCCTCATTTTGAATTATTATTATTTTTTGCACTGACTGTAGCCACATCAAAGTAATTAGATTTCTCTGTTAATTTTTAATCCCTTGATCACACTATCTAAATTATGTAGGCATAACAGTAGGGATCTCCCATAGTACAAACATTCCAATTAATTTTAAGACTAGTTACTTACCAGATACCCTCTAGTTGCTTACCTGTATACAAAAGAAGAAGAAAGCAATACGTATCAACATCTTCATATAACTTACTAAATTAGTTTCTCTTAGAAAGAGCTCAGAAGGTCAGACTTAACTACCACATTTTCTTAAAAAGTGTGAAAACACATTTTTTTCTTTTTCTTGATGATTCTTAAAGTATGGCAGGCTGATAAAAGATGTGTGATATAATATGTAAAGTTAATTCATAATATCTATATTAATAATATGTTAAGATAATTCAGAATAATTTTTCTCTTAGATCGAATAAAACATATTGAATTACTTTTTATTTATATCTGACCTAGAAATGATGCATCATCAGTGCAACATATTGTATTAAGTGAATATTGTCCCTGTGCTCAAGTCTCAGTATACTATGAACATTTCAATATTACCTCTTACAGAACTGGAAACAGATTTAATTGAATATATTGGTATTTGCTTTTGATGAATCATATATGAAATTTGATTTTACAGATTCTTCATAAATCTAAGCAGTATTTGAATTTTCTGTTTAGTTGCTTTTAAGTGGGAAGATTATTTTTAAAATTCTACACTCTCCTTTCATCTCCATTTGGAAATTAAAGCTCTTAGGATAAACTTTCCAAAGCATGCCCAATAAAAGCAAAACCTAGCTTTAACTAGTACTGTGGAGTCCTTAGTGCACTCTGAGCTTGGATATTTTCTTGCAGACATTTCATTACCAAACTAGGTAACATCGTCAGTGCTAGTAGGGAATGGGGTTTTCTCTCATTTTATATACTACTGGCTTGCCCTATTTGTATTGGTGGGAATGGTCTTGGTGGTTCCTTGATTAGACTGTTGTTTATTAGCTTGTTTGGCAGTTCTTTGATTGGGGTATCATTCGTTTCTTGATTCTTAGCCTAAAGTTAATCTTAGTATTAATCTCTGTCCATCTGGATGCTGATTGCTGGTGAGGAGATGTTTTGGTCTTTTTGTTTCCTTTTTGGCTTTTTGATTGTGTCTTTTGAATGGTATGCAGATGTTTATATCTATCTGCCTGCTGGTGGCGTATTTGTCTGAACGTCAGGCTTCTAGGAATTCTCTAGCATTTTTGGCTTGGTTTAGGATTTCCAGTTGAAACAACAGTTAAGCCTATCCATCTGTTGTAAAATTAAGCAGTTTTTATCATGTCTTCTGACTGTTGTTAATTAATACAGAGTTCCATGTGGGAGGTACTTGCAATTCTGTTGAAACTCAAATGAGTTACTTATGATTACACTTTTCTTCATCACAATGACAGTGCAAGTTCAAAAATGAAAGTAAGAAAATGAACATTAAAAATTATGAAAGGGTTTAATTTTTATGCCTTGCTCTTTACTAAAAGTATTCAAAAGTAGCAAGCAGCACACAATACATCATTGATAGAATCTTGCTTTCAAAAACAAATACAGCACTTTGATAAACAGTAAATGATTCTGTAGCATTTGAAAGAAAAATTACCCTTTTTGGACTTGTGGAATCCCTCAACTGCTAAACATTTACATTGTAAATACACATCTGTATGTTGAGGATACACAAAAACTCAACATGAATAAGTTCAGTGCTGCTTTGCAGATATAGGGAATGAATATATATTATGGATTAAAATAATCTTCCTTAAATAGTGTAGGAATAGTAATAAGGTGACTTAGATTGCTTCTTCTCAATTTCATGATTTTATTACGACAGTGAAATAAAATCATGATCATATAAAAATCATATGCTGCTCTGGTTGCCACTTTTACTGATCAGAAATTAATTTTACTGATCAGAAATTAATTTTAAGAATAAAAGTTCTACTATGCTACAGCAAAAAGAAAGTTACTGATTATAGGCCAATAGTTAAAGTAACTAGTTTGATTAAATCTTATGTATTTAAAATACATATATGAAATTTAATGTTTTAACCCTTCAAGAATTATCACTTTGTCGCAGTAAACAAAGTTGTAAATTCCCATTATGTCATGAACTATTACTATACAGTTGGGAGCACATACTCCCAGAAGGGCACTTGTAACAGTCAGTAAATCACAGCTGAGTGATCAGATTAAGCACAATCCACAGGAGAAAGAAATGGCAACTCACTCCACTATTCTACCAAGAAAACAAAGTGAAATTCATAGCTACCGGTAGGACAATAACAGTAGAGAACAATTATGTGTAGCACTGATGATAATCATGTGACTAGACTAAGGCTGATAGAATGTTCAGCTGCTTGTATGCCCAGAGACAAAAGACAAGTTTGATCCTGCAAAGATATATTTGTGTGTGTGTATGTGTGTACACACACATATACACACAAAACAAGTTGATACAAAAAATGTTAGAATCATGAACCAAAGCAACTGGATGTTATCAGAGCAGAGGTATCGCCTGTACGCAAACATTTTGGGACTTAGAAAACTGTTGGAATAAGTCACTTCATATTAAAAACACCAGATATTCTACAGTGAACAAGAATATCGGACAAGAAATGAAGCAGTTATAATTACTAGCAAAAAAGTGTTAAACCCAGTGCAAACCAAATTCAAAATACAACTCAAAAAATGACTGGAGGATTTTAGTTCCAATTAAGAAGTTCAATATTAAGGTGATCCCTGCATCCCACAGGTGAAGAGGAGGCTGATAATGAATAGTTGTATCCTGACATGCAATAACTTGGCAATACATCAAAAAGATGTAATCTCTTCAAAAGCTACTGTAATACTAAAGCCTAGTCATGAGGGAAATTAGGCCTTGGTAATTGGTATATAAAATGAGGCACATGACAGACTAACAGAATTCTACCATGATAATTAGATGTTCGCAAGAAATACAGTACTTTTTTTACCAATCTAAACAACTTGTACAACAATCTAACAACTGAATGTTACCAGATGGAATAAAACTGACCACATATTTTGCAAGTACAGATGAAGAAGTTCTGTTCAGCCAATAAAAAGAAGACATGATTCTGACTGTGGCTCAGATCATGAACTTCCAACTTCAACTAAGAAAGGAAACAAACTGATTAAGCCAAGAAGATGAATCTCAGCAATATACCATTGGAGTGGGCTGTAATGAGCAAAGAAGAGATTCACTTGAGTGCCTGTGTATGTACTGACTAAGGTGTTGAATTAAAAACAGAGGCACCCAGGTTTTAGTATTGAGGCACACTGAGTGACTTTAGGCCACTCATTTGCTCTTAGCCCAATCTATCTCATAAGGTTGTTATAAAGGAGTTGATGAAATAAGTAGCTTGATTGATTCATAACTAGCGCAAATGTTACTTTTTATGTTTTGATCTGCTTTATATTGGATGTTTTATTTATTGTTATTTATTGTGAGTCCCCTTTGGGAGGAGCTACATAAATTTGATGAATAAAATAATAAATCACAAGCAGTTTACTCAATTGTCACTTTCAATGGTTTAGGGATATCCTATTACAATAGTGACTAATCAGTTTACCTGGAGGAATTTTTTTTGTTGCCTCTGTAACTCACCTATAAAAGTGAAAGTGTTCCTTTTTAGAGGTTCCATTATCACCCCACCCCAAAGATGCCTTGTGTCTCTAGCTTTTTGAACTCCCATCTAACCACCTTAAGCACCTTAAACGACCCTGGGAAACAGCTGGTTTCAAGGGTCGACCTTAGCATTTCCTCCTCTCTTTGTGTCGGCGGGAAAAGTTGTGTCTAAGCTAGGCAGAGGCATCGGGGCTCTTAAAGTCACCCCTTAGTATACGGTACATAGCCGGCGCAGGGAAGAGGCCGGGCAGGATAAAGACCCGCGCATCATCTGGATCGGGCGGGTGAAGGGAAGGGAAATACAACCCCGCATCTTCTCCTTGGCTCCCGCAGACCTACATAACTGGACCAGGCGCTTCCTCCCCCGCACTGACCGCACAGCCATCCCCGTTCGCTTTCCCCCTCAGCCTATCACACAGATTGAGGAGGAGGCGGGTTTCCCTGTCTCGCTCGCCGCTCTTACCGAGCATGATAGGACTGAGGCGGCGAGCCATGCCCTTGGACAGGTCGTACACGTAGAGCTTCACCGAGTGCAGCATCGGAGGCGAGTCCATGGCATTGGCCGAGGAAACAGGAAGGGGAGCTTGCAGAGGGGGAAAAACGACAACCTTCCAGACCAATTCGCCCTTCTCTGGCGAGGCCGCTGAATAAGAGAGAAGCCGGAGGGGAGCGCAGCTGGCCTAGTCAGTGCGGCTCCCGGCAGCGACCGCTATTGCGGGACTAACCGACTGACAAGAGGTGACTGAAAAGGGGCGGGGGGAGGGCGCCGAGGGGAAGGCTCGTTTCACGCACGCGTCGCCCCATAAGGTGAGATAAAGCGCTTGTCACTGGGCCTCTTGTGAGGGAGCGGCGCTGAACAGTAGAAAGGCGGGACCAAAGAGTTTACGCAATTGTTCCATGTGGACGGCATCATTGAGGACAATGCGAGCCTGTCTTTGTCGCCTGCCATTGGTTAGAACGTGCGGAAGGGGTGGGACATCGAGATAACGGGGAATAACAATTTAGGAAGTTGGTGGGTGGCGTGTGGGAGGCGAGTTCGGTTCCTCACCGGGGTTAGTGCGCGTCGAAGGCTTCAGAATGAAACCCCTGTCAGGCCCTTTCAATAGAAATAGATAAAGAGTGACGCGTTCTGTTTGCTAGGTGAGTTTTAGGCCTTGAATCCTCTTGCCCGCTAAAATCTGCCTGTGTTAAAACGGGTAAAATCCCTTCAAAATCGAATTCGACTCTTGGTATCTTTATAGGCTCCGAAATGCATCGATAATACTGGGAAAAAGAAATGGGTGTTTGCTGCCAAGAACTTCCAAGTTCTTTCGCTTCTCCAGTCTATTCTGTTATTGAGATTTCCTGGCCGTCTACTTTCCATGTACTAATTGAGCGTGACCTTATTCGGCTTTTCAGCTTAGGTGGGCTAGGTACTATCTTTTGTAGCAGTAAATGGGGAAAAAAAGCCTTGGGTATGTTATTCTCCCAATTTCTCAGTAAAGATTGCACCAAGGATAATGTATGCTCTTTTAATCAATATATCCCCCAAGAAAAATGTACGGAGTTTTTAAATTCTCCAAATTTAAATACAAGCAGTTGTTTTCACCCTTAAACCGTCCATCTGAGATACTTTTCAGATTGCAGGGGGCGGGGGGGGGGCGCGCGAAAGTAGGGTACTCTCACAACTGCATCACATCATCTCCCCTCAACCGACTTCCTTCAAGACGTTTCCGGCTTCTTTGATTTCTCTGCAATCGCGCCGAGACTTTAAAAAAAAAAGAATTTGCATTGCTGTGCTAGTAAATTACAGCAAGTAAGGATCCGTCTTAAACAACGGAATGCAAACCCTCTACAATCCAGGCAATCGGAATTTCGGACGTCTCTGCGATTCTTCGTTTTATACCTGCGGCTAATCGGAGTACAAGATTTATTGCACTGAGGCATTGGGAATTTATTTGTGTACGGCCGTTTCTGCTTTTCCTTTTCGCCGCTTTAATTATCTTTTTTTTCTCCTCAAGGGGCGGAGACTCGTTGTGACTGACAGGTTCCCATTCTGGAATCCATTGGGGGAGGAAAGAGAATAATAACCCGGAAGGTTGGGGACCCGTTTGTACGCCGTCTTTTTATCGGCGGTAAGTCCGAATCGGGAGTGGAGGTGGGTGGGTTCGTGGGACCACAGTAAAGATATTCCGTCGACAGGTTCTGCCCGCCTCGGCAGCAAACGAGGCAGGGCCTGAAACGAGGTAAGGGGAGTTGTAAATAGTTGGGGCTCACGCTGTTTCTGTTTATTCCTTGATGCGGTGTTGTAATAGCGGTTTATGGTTTAAAAATATATTAAGGCAAAGCAATGCTACCGACATTGAAGTGAGTAAGTAATATAATAAGGGCCGGCCCTTTTACGTAGAGGAGAAGAGTTTTCGGGAGCAGCGCATGGCTGCGCTCGTCCCTCCCCGCTTCTGTTTTCAGGCACACACAGATCCGCCCTTTGAGTTGTTGAGGGCGCTTGGGAGATCGAGTTAATCTGTCCCATGTGGCCCTTCTTCAAAAAGAGAAATTTGGGGAGTTGGAAGGATGGCAGCAGGGCATCAGGCGCTTCTGGAAATTACGTTTTTGTGCACAGTTTATTAAGTGGATGGACATTGAATTCAAATTTTCCTCTTCAGCAAAAATGTAGTCAGGCACACAATCCTCTACACATACACACAGCCTTACAAATAATAGTTTCAAAATATTCATGCATAAAATTGAATCATACAGTTGGAATGTAATTTCAAACAATGGCCTGGCTAGAAAACGGGAGACTATAAGTTCTAGTTCCACTTTAACCAGGAAAGCCAGCTGCATGATCTTGGACTTCAGCCCAAATCTCACAGGGTGGTGGTTGTGGGGAACATAGAAAGAAGGTGTGTTGGATAAGTTTGCTGCCTTGAGTTATTTGTAAAAATAATGAAACTGGGATACAAATAAATATAACAACTTGATATAATGGAAAGGCTCAATAGCTTCAAGCACCTGAGAGTCTGACAGATTCAACTTTGCTGAACTGGTGAAAAAAGAATGGAAAAAGCTAAGAATAATCCATATTGTGTTGAAAGCAGGTGTATAGTAAATGTACTTCATGAGGAGGAACTTCAAAATCAAATACCCAAACAATGTCAGATAAATTTTATACGGTTGTCGAAATGTGTGGTCATTTGTACAAGCCAGTATGCTGGGTGATGAGAAGGCGGACAGAAGGCTCTCCTCTATGGCAGGCTTTGTCATATTTTTTCAAACTGCAGAAGTAGGGTAATTTTTAAAATTGCTGGAACCCTTGATCATAAGACAAACCTTTAGTAATAGAAAATTGGTAGTGAAACTCAGTACATTTGAAAGTAGATTCCAATTTGTTAGTCTCGGTTTTCTTGTCTAATAGTTTTTGCTTTTGAAAGCTGTGCAAGTTAATGTGAAAACAACAGTAATCTTGATTGTAGATAAATGTAAAGCAAAATAGTTGTTTCTTCACAGAACATCTTACCCCGTAAGGTGAGATGGGTTCCCACTCCTCTGGCCATCCAGAAGAACATTAAGACCTGATTCTGCTAAATGATATTGGAGTGTGTGTGTCTAAAATTGGCATCCAATCCTCTAAGTAGCTGGTGGCTTGAAGGAGCTCCCTCTGGTTTTTTTTTTAACCTTTTCACTGTTTAATTTTTAATTTTGTTTTAATTCTGTTTTAACAATTTTAATGGTCTTTTTATATGATTGTATGTAAAGCACTCTGAGTCAGTTCAGATGAGTGATGTAGAAATTTGATAAAAATAAAAGTTGATAAAAATAAAAAATAATCTATTTATTTTTCAAGGGATGCTATCAAAATCTAGCATCAGTTTGCTGACTGGATAAGTATTTAAATTGCTTGCATTTTCTCTGTTAAGCTGAAGCTAGTTCTTATGACTGGTACTGTTAATATTTTGCAAACTTGGAATGAGCTACCTTAAGATAACCAGTATGGATATTAGAAATTGTAATTATAACATGTAAATAATATGATAGATATATTATTGGCTTATTTTACTTATTGTTCATCTAACAATATTCTATGGGATATTTTGTTTACAGTAATTCAGAGTTTGGCAAAGTTATTAATCTCTCTGGTGCAGGACACTGAGCATCTTTTTCCAAAAATGAAATGAGTAGAGAAATGACTAAGATGATGCCAGTCTGTGGCTATTTTATTATTGTTATTTATTTATTTTTAAAACTTTATATTTCAGGGGCCTTGTACACAGTTATTATGTCATCTATTTCTGCTGCCCATGTAATGTTTTAGCAAATTGTGCAATGTGTTGCTGTTTACTGAAAAAATAGTGGTCCGTTGGATATATTTAAGAGCTGGGAGACTGAGTTGAAGCAAAAGTAGAATACATGAACATCTTCATGTTTGCATGTGTGGAAAGACTTCTGTCTATGGAAACCAGTCTGAATATAGGAACAGTTTCCCCATTTCTCTTTTTTATAAGTTATTTATATCACTCATTCTTTGTAATAACACAGGAGAACCATGTCAAACTGGGTATCTTACTACAAAAATGAAGGAGAGGAGGAAGAAGAGGAAGAACAAGAAGGAGCTGAAAACATTGGTAAGATTCATTTTTGGGGCATACATATGCTGTTAATTTGTTGGCTAGAAATGCTGCATTGAAGGAAATTTACAACTAAATTAAAATGGTATGGGGGAACCAGACATCACATTAATGTGAAATGTGATAAGCGGCAAAAGTAATATTGCGTTTTTTATGTGAAGTGCCTCTTTTATGTTGTTGCAGAGTCCTGAAAAACTAAAACATACACTGGTGCATACTGGATAAAACAAAAGGCTTTTCCACAGTAATGCCTATAGGAAGCACACAATGTTAATTCAAAGAATGTATGCTTTCCTAAGTATAGGTATAGGTGTGATATCAGTGTCCTTGGTAACTTTTTATCTACTATAATTATTGCTCAAAAATCAGAGCAAATAGAACAGGCTGCTTTAAATTGCTTTTAAATAAAACTAATGATGTTAGCCTTATGGTGTATTGCAACATGAGCAAACTGTTGAGCTAACCCCCCTCCCCCCAAAGCTACATCAAATTTCTGTGCTGTATATGAATGTATATCCTTTGTCCCAGAATCACTGTTATAGTTATAATTAAAGAATATAGAATAATTTAATTGGATAAATAGGATGATACACATTAAATGCAACATTTTTTACCTCTGTAGGAGTATATAAATATGGAGGTCGAGACACTTTGCTTTTCTTAGTGGATGGCTCAAGAAGCATGTTTAAGTCTTTTGAAGGTAGCAGTTTGACACCTTTTGATATGACAATTCGGGTAAGATGACTTTTTTTTTCTACATCTGGAAATTTGAAAGATTCTGAAATGCATTGTAGTGATAGCGCTGTAACATGGGTAAGATAAAACTAGTAATATTAATCATAGTTGTTACATTCATCCAGCTTATGTATTTCCAATAATAATAATACACATTCATATTAAGTTATAGTCTTTGATTATTAAATTCTTCCATGTTTCAATATATTGTTCTAATGCCAATCACCAATCATGCCAATCATGTTTAATGCCAATCATGTTTAAACATAAATAATACCGCCATTCAATTTCTAAACTTCCCTCTTGTTATTGCTTTTATTTTATTATGTAAAAATGTGTATACTAATATTCCCCCTTTCTTTTATTTCTATCTCTATTCTGACTTTTAATCATGTCACCCTTATATTAAAAGATGTTTTCTTTCTATCCAGCATCCCTCACCCGCTTTGCTGCTTCCAATCCTGTTTATTTTTAATTTACCTCCCATATTTCACTCTTTACATCTATTAAGATACAATCCTTCATTATTCAATGTTTCCATAGTTCTAATACCAATCACAATATTATTTAAGCATACAAGATTATTCTAATCATATTCTTTACATTCATCAAGTTATATAATTCTGATAGTAAAACACATGTTTATATTATGGTATGTTCTTTCATTATTTAATTCCTCAATGTTTCAATATATTATTCCAATGCCAATCACAATATTATTATTGCTTTTGTTTCATTATATAAAAGTGTATGTATGTATATACATACAGAAAGAGGGAGTAGTGACCTTCCTCCCATATTTAGGCATACCAGGGGTTGTAATTCAAATACATACATACATACATACATACATACATACATACATACATACATACATACATGCATATGCATATGTGTATGTATGTTTTCGTAGTTTTTCACGTGTGTAGGTATGCTGGTCTTGTTGTATTCGGGTCTTTTCCTTTAAGCCCAAAACCCAGCCTGAAGATGGTGAGTGAGACCTCGCCGTAACGTTGCCAAGACAATCTCAATCTTACAAGGGAAAACACCCGAATATATATATGCAGGTCTTGGCGTATTTGGGTCGGTGCCTTTGGCTTCATGCTTGTGCGAGCAAAGCGTGATCGGAGCTGCCGTTTTTCTATAAATATAGGTGGATGGGTGTGGAATGTTGGCTTTGTTGCTTTAAATGGATTGGTTGGCTGTGTTGTCACATCTTGATTGGTTGATGGAATTGATGTTTGGTGAGGGTGATTGGTGATGGTGTCTTGTGTTATTCTGGGTCCTGTATCGGTTTTTGTGACTGGGACTCGTTTATTGACTAGGGCTAGTTTCCAGAAGTCTGGTAGGCGGGAGATATCTTCACGTTTATTCATGTTGTGGGGGTGTTTCTCTCTTTCGATAGCTTCCATAATTATTCTCTTGTTGAAGTGTTCAGTTTTGGAGAGTAATTTGGTTAGTTCAAAATCAATTTCATGTCCTGTTGCTTTAAGATGCTGGAAAAGGGAGGAAGTTTTTTCTTCTTTTCTGACTGCGTTCTTGTGTTTTCTGATGCATGCATTTATTCTCCTATTAGTTTGTCCAATGTATGTTGCTGGGCAGATTTTGCATGGTATTTTATAGACTCCTTGGTTTTCTAGCTGGATCTTGTCTTTGGGGTTTCTTAAGATGTTGGCTATATTTTGGTCAGTGCCGAAGGCTGTCTTGATATTGTGTTTGTGGAGAATTTTGCTGATTTTATCTGTGGTGCCTTTGATGTAAGAGAGGAGGGCAATGCCGTTGTCCTGTTCTGTGTCTTGGTTCTTGGGGGGGAGTCTCCCTTTCGATTAGGTTGGTAATTGTTTTTCTTTGGAATCCGTTAGAAATTAATACATTTGTGGGGGTGTGTAATTCAGTTTTCAGGTGGTCTTTGTCGGCTAGGCGTTTGGTTCTGGAGATGAGGGTCTTGGCTATGGAGTTGATCTGTGCAGGGTGGTGATGGGACTGTGTATTTAAGTAGCGGCCTGGTGTGTGTTTTTTTCTGGTAGATAGATGGTGTGTCTTCGGGAGCCATTGGTTTTTTTGTTGATTAGGACATCCAGAAAGGGAAGTTGGTTGTTAGCTTCTATTTCCATAGTAAATTGTATTTTGGGGTGTAGGCTGTTGAGATGTGTAAGGAAGTTGTCCAGTTTTTCTTTCCCATGTGGCGAAATTATAAAAGTGTCATCTACATATCTAAGCCAGAGTTTGGGTTTGTGTTCAGAGTTATCTAAAACGTTGGTTTCAAAGTGTTCCATGTATAGGTTTGTGATGACGGGTGAGAGGGCTGATCCCATAGGTGCTCCTTCTATCTGTTTGTATCTTTGTCCATTGTGGATGAAGTATGTGTTGGTTAGGCAGTGATTGGTCAGATCTAGGATGTGCTTGGGGGGGTTGTATTTGTTTTGGATAGCTGTCAAGGCTTCTTTAATAGGCACTTGGGTGAAGAGGGATATGACATCAAAGCTCACGAGTAGGTCACTGGGTTGTAGGTTTTGTTTCTTTATTGTCTTTTATATACCATGCAAAATCTGCCCAGCCACATACATTAGACAAAGTTATAGGAGAATAAATGCACGCATCGCAGAACGCAGTCAGAAAAGAAGAAAAAACTTCCTCCCTTTTCCAGCACCTTAAAGCAACAGGACATGAAATTGATTTTGAAAGGAACCAAATTACTCTCCAAAACTGAACATTCAACAAGAGAATAATTATGGAAGCTATCGAAAGAGAGAAACACCCCCACAACATGAATAAATGTGATGATAACTCCCGCCTACCAGACATCTGGAAACTAGCCCTAGTCAATAAACGAGTCCCAGTCACAAAAACGGATACAGGACCCAGAACAACACAAGACACCATCACCAATTACCCTCACCAAACATCAATTCCATCAACCAATCAAGATGTGACAACACAGCCAACCAATCCATTTAAAGCAACAAAGACAACATTCCACACCCATCCACCTATATTTATAGAAAAACGGCAGCTCCGATCACGCTTTGCTCGCACAAGCACGAAGCCAAAGGCACCAGCCTGAAAATGACGAGTGTGACCTTGTCAAAATGTCGCCAAGATACTGTCAATTTTACATGACAAAAGACCCGAATATGCCAAGACCTGCATACCTATACCCTTGAAAATCTACGAAAACAAATACACACACACACATACTCCCCCATTCCCTTATTTCTACCTAACTTCTAATCATGCCACCATTCTATCAAAGAAGGGAAAGAAAAAAATAGACCCACTCCTCGTGTCTGATCCTGCCGTGATGTCAACTGGAAGTCTCCCAGTTATAAATGTTCTAAAGATCAAGTGTTAGAAAATATTGCCATACTTAGAAGTATTTATACTATAGAGCCAGGGTGGCGAACCTATGGCATGCGTGCCATAGGTGGCACGCAGTGCCATTTATCAGGGCACACGAGGTGTTGCCCTGTTAGCTGGCCAGCGTGCATGTGCGCGCTGGCCAGCTGACTTCGGCCTTCTTTTGAGGCCATTTTTCACCCTCCCCAGGCTCCAGAAGCTTTATAGGAGCCTGGGGAGGGCAAAAGCAGCCTCTCCCCCCAAGGCCCTCTGGAGGCTTCAGAAAAGGTTTGCTCATAGGGTCATTTTTTGCCCTCCAGAGCCTTCGGGGAAGCCTCCAGAAGGCCCCTGAAGACTAAAACCGGCCCTACGAGTAAACTGGAAGCTCCGGAAGTCTCCAGGAGGGGAGGGGGACTGTTTTCACCCTCCGCAGGCTCTGGAGCCTGGGGAGGGTAAAAAAACCATGCCAAAAATGGAGAGTGTTGGTCATGCGCACATGTGTGTTGGGGTCGTGCACATTGCATTAAGGGTGTGGCACACCCGCGCACGACCCCCTTGCGCTCCTCCCACTTTTGGCACGCGAGCCAAAAAAGGTTTGCCATCACTGCTATAGAGTATTATAACCCTACATCTGTCAAAAGGATGATTAGATGTATTTATGTTATTTTCTCCCATCCCAGCTGATTTGTATTTTCTTACCAGTGCATTCAGAATGTATACAGAAACAAAATCATCAGCCATGAGAGGGACCTTGTTGGTGTTGTGTTTTATGGAACAGAGCAGCACAATAATACAATGAATCGTGAACACATATATGTTCTCCAGAATTTGAGCAATCCAGGTAAAGCGGGAACTATGTAGAATGTATCTGTGATGAAAGAATTCAGGGATACATAATGCAGGAATCTTCAAATTGCAAGTGAGGATATCTGAGAAACCATAAGAAACAGTTGCATTTGAAAAGAAACCTAATTGTAAATGAGAATGCGGTCAAAATTCATTCTAGGCTCTGCTCCCTATTTTGTCTGCAAAATCCTGCAGTGGGAGATTGATGTGATATAATTCAGAGTGTGAGAAGCTCTGTAATACATAAATTAAGTGTTATTTTAAAAATGGTGTATTTATTATTTAATCATAACATCAATAGAAGCTTTATGTTTATTCTTGGGAGTGAATGGTTCACACAAATTCATTTATTATATAGGAGGGTATGGTAATGCAAAGTTTTAGAATCATTAATCTAGGAAAAGGAGAGATCATCTTCACTGGGTTTCCCACCAGAGTGCCATAAAGTTTGGTTCTGGGTCCTCTATTCCTTAGCATTTTCTATTAATGATTTACATGCAAAAGTGAGAGAATGCTTATCAGATGACACAAAACTGAATATAACAGTTGACAGAAATGTAATTCAAACATTCTTAATCGGTTAAAGAAGGCGGCTGACAACAAGTTATACAATTTAATATCAAAATTAATTAAAACAATATTTAGGTAAACAATGCAAATAACTAATTGGTTTACCCAGTTAGATAATGCTGTTTTCACCCAAATTGCTGTTCTTTACTTAAAGCCTCCTACTTAGATTATTTTACTATTCTGTAAATATTACCTTCAGCCTTTTTCCTATTTTAAAATAAATGTATTTAGCAACTGAAAAAAATAATCTTGCCATGTTGAACAACATTATTTTCCTGAATTGGAAATGAAATACAATGGACAACCTGGGTGATTTGCAAATACTGGTTATCATTTCTAGAGCCATATCACTATCACCATTGCTTTGGTGTTGTGAGAACTGAGAATATATATTTTTTTCCTACCAGGGGCAAAACGAGTATTAGAGCTGGCTAGCTATCAAGGAGAACAGGGAAAAGCTCTCTTCCAAAAGTCCTTTGGCCATAGTGATGACTACTCATTAGGCGAGGCACTCTGGGTTTGTAGTAATCTCTTCAGTGTTGTCCATTTCAAGATGAGCCACAAGAGAATTATGCTGTTCACCAATGAAGATGACCCTCATGGTCAAGATAGTACTAAAACCAAATTTGCTAGGACTAAAGCTGCTGACCTACGAGAAACAGGTTAGTATTTCAAATTATAGGTGAAGCATAATTTAGAATAAAAGTGATACCTCATTTCAGAGAAGCAAACAACATTTCCTCAATTTGATCTCTACAAGGAGGCATATGTGAGATACTTTAAAATGAGAGATTATCAATGGTGCAAAGTAATTTATGAAGACTTCTGTGGTTGAGTGAAGAGTTGAATGCATGTTGTTTAAGTCCTAGACTCATGTCCACATGATTAAATCATCTTGCTGATGGACTAAATTTTGGTCACCAATTTGATGATGAGTGTTTCTGTTTAGACAGTCCAGAAATGTGAAGTATTTCAGCATGTGCTGGGTATTGCAGGAAAAGGAGGGTAAATCGATTAACACCTGATTTTCTAAATGTATGGGACTCTACTAGGGGACACCATTTGTGTACACTAAATTTGAGAAAGATTTCAATTTTATGTGCATACTCATCTTGCAGCTTATAGCTCTCCTGCCCTCATTTAGGTGCTTTTTCAAACAAAGCTTTTTTCTTTGTTTAATTCTTGGAGGTTTCTTTACCTAGTAAATGCTATCTTGTGCATACCTAGAGATCACCATAAGAAATGAAGTAATGGTATCCATGTTCTCATATAGGAAACAACCCTTTTCCCTCTATGATTGCAGGAATTTACCTTGACTTAATGAACCTAAAGAAGCCTGGAGGGTTTGATATTTCCTTATTCTACAGAGACATCATTAATACAGCAGATGATGAGGACCTAGGAATCCAGTTTGAAGAGTCTTGCAAATTGGAGGATCTTATGAAGAAAGTACGAGCAAAAGAAATAAGGAAGCGAGCTTTAAGTCGGTGAGTATCAAGAAACATCTTCTTCTTGCAGGGTAATCTGGGAGACTTTGGAGGAATCATGATAACAGAGTTACATTAAATAGTACATAATATTAAATTGTGGAAAGTTTCTTTATTGTGTTTTCAGATGAGAAATTATAATGTGCTTTTCTTTTCTCTAAAATGGAAATTAAAATATTGTACAAGGTTTCAAAGACTTAAATTTGTGTTTCTTTATTCTTTAGGCTGAATTTCAAAGACTTAAATTTGTGTTTCTTTATTCTTTAGGCTGAATTTCAAAGACTTAAATTTGTGTTTCTTTATTCTTTAGGCTGAATTTATATTTGGGAAAAGATGTAACTCTTACTGTAGGCATTTTCAACTTAGTCCAGAAGGCTGTCAAGCAGCCTCCAGTGAAACTTTACAGAGAAACTAATGAGCCACTGAAAACAAAAACACGAACCTTTAATCGAGAGACAGGTAGTTTGCTTCTTCCAAGTGACACCAAGAGATCTCAGGTAATGTTTTCAACTTTCTGTTTTCCATGTTAAAGAATTTTGAGCAGCAGTACATCACAATGTTTATAATGGTGTGTTGTACTAAGGGCTGGGATAAAATAGAGATTCTTTAATATACTCTTTTTTTTGCAGAATTTTTTTTTTTTTATTTTCAAAACAAACATAAAAATCCTCCTTCTTTACATACTGTAGAAAGTGTATCAGTTGGTTACAAAAGGCTTCTGTGCATCTCTTCCACCGTCATCAAGTGTAATTCACATTAACTCTAATATCTTAACTCAGATGTTTATACCTGTTACTATCATCATACCTCCACTTTTATTTGACTATGATTGTTTAAACGTCCTTCATCATAAAATACACCAGGATTTAATACATAACCACATACTGGCATTTCATTTATTTACTCATAAAATCCTCCATTGACACTAAATCCTTATATCCTATTCTAGCCAAACATCCATAATATTTAATGACAAAATTTTCTAATCCTCCTTTCCAAATCACTGTTTACAATTTACATCCAGTTTCCTTATGTTATACCTATACCTATACATATACATATTGTAACACAAACACAAATACATACATACATACATACATACATATTATTATCCTTTCTTTATTTGACTATATCCTATATCATAACATTTTCCCCCTAATAATCAAGACTTAAATGTGTCTGATTTAGTTCTTTTTTATTGTTATTATTAACCTTTATATATAATCCAAAAGGCTTTCTAACCTCTTCGTGGGTATTATTCAATATTCATATCCAATTATTGCTTATAACACTACACATTGTATACATTACTACCATTATCAATTTTTCATTTAGCTGTACCCATTTATCACTAACTTTAGCTAGGTTTAGCTAGTTTTAAATTATACTCTTCCATCTATTAACCTGTATCTTTCCAATAACAAAACAATCTCATATATTCTGCCATCTGCGGAACCAGTCCTCCAAACATCTTCTTAATCAAGTCTGTATGGACTCCTCTTAGCAACCTCTTGCTTGTAAAATCTCTCATGAACTCTTGAAGCCCTCTTTCTGCTTCCTTGTTCAGCTTATCTTTGATTATCAGCAGTGTTATCAAATATTTTGCAGATAGGATTTCATAGTCCATAGATTCTTTAATTTTTTCTTCTTCTTCTATATCTTGCCCTTTGAAATAATTCTTTAGAGATTCTTTAGTATACTCTTGTTGCAGTATCCACTGAGACTGTGCAATGCTTCAGAAATAATTCAGAAATATGCTTTGGAGTATGCAAGAACATGAACATAGCACCTTTCTGCACTGCTTCAGAGTAGTTGCACTTCTTGTAACACTTGTTGGGCTTGTACCACTGTGTGCTCTAAAAATCTTCTTCTGGGATGTAATCCCAATCCTATAAAATTTGACTGTCTGAAGTGTCCACACTCAATCTTGGTTGTCGTTGTTTTATTTGTTTATTTTATTTATCACACATCATTTATAATCCCACAAATGTAGATAAATTGAAAGTATTTTTAAATTGTTATGTAACTGGCTGTATTCCCATGTTTATTGGAAAAAAAGATAGGATGTAAAGGTTCTCAAGAAACAGAAAATTCTGATAACAATAAATGTATTTATGTTGTTGAAAATGAGCCCTAATCCCACTCTGTGCTTAAAGCTAGGGAGAAATGGATGATTTGGATGAATTTGTAACCTTCAGGAGTAGAGTATGAACTCAGGGGAAATATTTGCTGCTCTTCTCTATTTCTTACACAGTCGGTATGGAATTTGATTTTTGTGTTTCTGTCTTGTTATGAGGATTCTAATAGGCTTCTTTATTTACAACTATGATAATTTTTGCTGCATTTTTTCAGTGGCTGCTTTTTCCTGATTTCCTTTCTTAGATTTATGGGAATCGTCAGATTGTGCTAGAGAAAGAAGAGACAGAAGAAGTAAAAAGATTTGATACACCGGGCTTGTATCTGATTGGGTTTAAACCCTTGGTAATGCTAAAGCCATATCACTATATCAGGCCTGCACAGTTCATCTATCCTGATGAGTTGTTAATGAATGGTAATTATAACTGAAAATTATACTCTACCATTTATCTTTAGAGTTACTCAGTTCCAGAACATACTAGCAGCAACAATAACAATAGCAATGGAATTCCTGAATCAAAAGGGATTCATTTCTAGGCTTCAGAAATGAATCCAGGATAAATGTCATTAGCAAAACAAGTTTTAAATTGTATTTTTCCATCATTACATGTTGCTACGTAACTTATTTAACCAAGTCATCTTTTAAGATTAACATACAGTGTAATAAAAATTGAAGACACTCCCATGTTAACAGTAAACATAAGCAAAACCAGTCAAATAACAGTGACGATTAAGCAACGTGCAACACATTGCTTAACAGAACAACCAATCTCAATAGCATCTGAAAAATAAAATAGGACCATCTTAATCCCAGCATTGTATCTTGTTCCACAATACTGGTATTGGATTAATGCAGTGATAGAAAAACGTTACTCCTAAGGCAGTCCAACCTTCTCCTCCCCATCTTCCAGTTGTGGACCCTTTCCTTTGGAGTGGCTGCTATCCCATCCCAGTCTGCAAAAGGGCACCAACCATCATGCAATTGCTGAACAAATAGCCATTTAGTTTTGCTAGATTCATACTGAACTGTTTTGTCCTCTCTTAATCTTATATCCTTTTAGATACTGGGTAAGGTCCTCTAGAACATTTCATTTTAGGCCCCAAGTACAGAGGTATAACTGTATCATCACCTTATTGATCATAAATTACTCAGAATCCATGTATGAGCTCCCCCACTAGATTCATGTAAATATTGAATAGAATGGAGGAGAGTGTTGAGTGCTGTGGGACTTCATATAAAAAGCATTTGACCTTTTGTCTCTACAACTGTTGACTGATTCTGCCTGTAGCAGATATGGTACTACTTCAGTGCAGTGTCCCACCTAGACCAATCATAACATGATTGATAGTATTAAATGCAACTGACAGATTTAATAGAATGAAAAGAACTGCACTCCCACCATCTAGATTCTGATATAATTCATCAGAAGTCTGGTTTAATATTGGTGATGAAATTCTATATGATGGAGATTTGTAAAGGAAAATGTGGGAAAAGACTGTTGTCATCCACATTTTAAAAAGGTCCCCAGTCAAATAAGAAACAAAAATAACCTTCACATGTGTTTTGGAGAATATGTGCTATAACTTCTTGATTATTTTGAAGAGTTTCAAAGCATTAGAATAATTTAACCAAAATTCAGTGAGCCTTTTGGCAAATTGATGTTCTTCTAAAGGAGCGGAGCATGCTGAAAAAACACCCAATTGCAAAAATTAGGCCACACATTTCTTAGGAGTTAAAGAGAGATTATTAGATTACCCACATGTGCTCCATAAAACTGCTTTTTTTTGAGAGAGAGAGAGCAGACAGTGGTTTTGTGGTTAGTTTGCAATCAGTTGGGAGTCATGAGATTCCATCCTGCTCATAGCTGCTAATCTCACCTATATGGATTCTAAATTCGACTAGTTCATTTCTTGGTCAGTTTGGATTTTATGTATTTATTTATTTGGTTTACTTTAAAAATTAAGAACCTTAATTTACTTACAGGAAGTACTACTCTGTTTAATGCCTTGTTAACAAAGTGTTTGGAGAAAGGAATAATGGCCATATGTAGATACATACCACGTCAAAACAATCCTCCCAGGTTTATAGCCCTGGTCCCACAAGAAGAACAACTAGATGAGCAGAACGTACAGATAGTCCCTGCAGGTAATTTAAATATTATATTTTAGTTTTGTTGTTGGCTTAGAGGTGTTGCACTATTTGATATTTTTTTTCAAAACAGTATCAAAATAAGATATTTTGCTTATACCATTACAAGCAGCATGGAACAAGTATAACTTGAGAGAAACTTATTCTTTAATAATACTAGAAAAAAGATATCTGGTATATCCAATAATAATAGGACAGTGTGGTAAAATAATTTATGTGCAGGTATTTCTCCTCCTGAATTTTATTGTCTTCCTGTTTTTGTATTAACTGATAAAAAGATTTGTAAAACTTCCAGAAGAATTTGGATCTTCAAATTCCATATTTGGCATTATTTCTAATCATAACCAATGAATATGGCTTATAAATAATTTAATAAAATATTAAAATATGTAATAAAGTGTGTCTGCGTGTATATGCATTTATATAGAAATGTGTGTGTGTGTGTGTAATGTCAAATTAAAGTTGTTCAAATGCTGCCTCCAACTAAATGTTTTTTTATTTCTTAAAAATAAAACCTAGTATGTTATATACATTAATTGAATGTGGACATGCTTAGGCCATCTCTGATTATAATAAATTGCATATTTTATTAACGAACTTGATTGCCTGTGAGATTTTTTTCTGTCAATCCTTCACTACCTATTTCTGAGCTTATTGCTGCAACTATAGAGGGCGTTTACATATATGCCCCCTTCTGAATTATATATAATAAAAGTAATGTAAACATGAATAAATTATTTCTGTTCTGCCTTTTTAATGATTTTTCCACATTAATGATCTCTTTATAAGCAATCACTTATTGGCACTTAAACAATTTCAGTTAATGAATCAGTATTTTAATAATCAATTTAATATTTGAAGGAGTTTAAAATAATTGAAGCATTCAGGCCGTTTGTGATAATGCCAATTTATCTTAGTAGATTATTTATCAAAATACTGCCTATTTGGAGATTATGTTTACAGAATAAATGTTAAGTTGTGCTTCCAAGTGGCTTCTATTGTCTGTTTTTCCTTCTGCATAGGTTTTCACCTCATTTTTCTACCTTATGCTGATGACAAACGAAATATTGACTTTACTGAGAAGATACCAGCTAATCGACAACAAGTGAACAAAATGAAGGAAATAATACAGAAGCTTCGATTCAAGTACAGGTGAAAAAAGAGATAAAAATTAATATATATATATAGCAAATAGTAACTAGACAAACCTTCAAACTTCAATATCTTTTTCAATGCCCTATTTTGCCTGTGTATTATGGTAGAAGTTAACTGTTCATGGGGTGACTTTGAACCAGTCTCCTTTATCTCATCCTATCTGCATCTGTCATTGCTTGCTCAATGCAGGATGCAGAATGCACAACTTACTTTGGACTGGAACTAGCTTCCCAAACGGAACTTTTTAATGACTTGAATTTTAATTTTGTAATATACCTAAAATGTATATATATAACAAATAAGTTTTTGCTATTACAATGTCCTAATTTTGAATAGAAAACCAAATTGCTTCTGTAGAGAAGGGACAAATTTAAGCTTACAATATAATACTTAAGCATTCATCCTAGAGAGGGAAAATATGAATTCAAAATATCTATGAGTAGGAACTGCATCAATTTTGATAAAATTCTAACCTAGAAAGCATTTTGTTATCTTCATTTAGAGATGTGTCTTGCTATAGATTTCAAATGCGTGTACTATAGTAATTGTACATTTTTTAATATTTAAAGTAATCTTCGGCTTTTCATTAAACAACATTTCATTTGCAATGTTAACTGTTGTGTGCTGCTTCATAATGTAAGGAAAAACCAAATATTTCTCTTAAAGAGCACCAAAGTGGTGGTAGCAAAACATTCTGCCATTTCTCTTTTTTGATATCTATATAGCAGTTATTCCGTTTTATGACGGACACGCATTCAAAACTGGATAATCTCCCACAAAAAGATATTATGCTTGAAGGACCTTATTCTTTAGTATAATAAGTCTATCAATGTGTGTTTGAATCTTCATTTTTAAATCATGATGACATTCTTGGCACTTTTTGCTGGATTTTGACAGAAGTGAGAGCTTTGAAAATCCAGTACTACAACAGCATTATATGAATTTGGAAGCACTGGCACTGGATTTGATGGAGCCTGAAAAAGCTGAGGATCTGACAGGCAAGAATAATTTAGCATAATATAATTTGCCTTGAATATGGTCTTTGATATGTCATAAACATTCAAGAATACAGCAAGCAATTGTTATAGAACTGTATTTTTTTTTACAGAAGTAGTAAAAATATTTGAAAGAGTTGTACATTATTTGTAATGTTTAAATGCTTACCAGACAGTTGAATGTCAACCCTGAATGTAGGTGTTGTTTTTAAAATGAATGAAGTGTAAAAAATATAAATAGAGAATTCATTGTTCAGCGAGTTTTTTTTAAAAGAGCCTAGATTACAATTTCCAATCTGTACTGCGAGTTTTGAGACATAGTGGGAGCTTTATAGCAATTTTCCTTCATCAGTTGATATATTTAAGTTAGCTAAATATTCTAACCTTCTGTTTCCTGCCTGGTATCTATATTATCTTGTTATTTCTGTTAGTTAGTGAAGGCTGAAGAAAAAAAAATACCCCTATTGAGTTATAATTTATTAATTACTTTCTAATTCTTCAAAGCAGTTATTTACTGTTTTTGATGTCATTTTACAAAGCAAAATATATAATTGGTACTTGTTCCTATCTAGTCAGATTTTGTGGGTCTATTCATGGCCTCTGCTGCTTTAAAGCTCAAAAATATATTGTGCATATTAAATATCCATTATTTCTGTATTTTTAAATACCAGTGCTAAGGTCATCTTCCTTTCTTTCCAGTGCCCAAGGTTGAGCTAATGGATGGCCGACTGGGTAGCCTTGCAGAAGAGTTTAAACAACTTGTTTATCCACCAGACTATAATCCTGATGGGAAAACTATAAAACGAAAACAAGGTGAGATGAAAGAATACAGACAATTGTGTCCTTATATGCATATGCCCTTTTAAAGTTTGCCAACATTGTAATGTGGGATCTAAGTATACCTTTTTCTCAGAATATAAGTAGGTTCTTGATTTTCTGAGGAAGTTTGCAGATGGCAATGACATATTAATGCAGTCTTGGCAACCAGCCATAAGTGCAAATGGGGTTGTCAAACGCCCAGATTGTGATCCTGTGGGGATGCTAAATGACCACAACTTTGGAGATCCGTTGTATGTCCCTTTGTTCAATACATAGTAACTTCGATATGCTGCTGAACGAATTGTCATAAATTGATACTGTCTGTATCTTGGATTGAGGTAATGGAAAACCGTATCAATAGTGCTAAGAAAGCTACCTGGACTTCTCTATGAAATCATCAACAGTTAAACTTGATCTGAAGGAGACTCAAAATCTTTTAAAGAGATCAGAATGTGAAGCTTTGTAGGATTTTGTGCCACAATGGATATATACATGAAACATTTCAATGATAGCAAATGAGTGACAAATAACTACAACCATTTTTTTTCTCCAGCAGGTAGTGGTACTGAACAACCAGAAAAGAAAGCAAGAATGGAACTATCTGAAAAGGAAGTGAAGAATCATGTTGATAAAGGCACTTTGGGTAAACTTACTGTGCCAATTCTAAAGGATATATGCAGGATTTATAAGCTAACAGGTGGTGGAAAGAAGCAAGAACTTTTAGATGTGATAACTGCGCATTTCAATAAGCACTGAGTTTACACCCCCAACTGCTTCAAACATTGTAATGTTGAAAATCTCCTAAATGTTGAGATTTCGACAGCAGAAATTTTTTCAGACATTCGATAAAAGGGAGTGGGAAGGTTTTTATTTTTGTGAAATTATTAGAAAAAGGCCCATTCCATTTCCACTTCTAGTTTTAGATTTGACTGTACAACTTTCACCTGTCCTTAATAAATGAGCTTGGTTTGGCTGCATCAGCTTTTTCATTTCACATATAAAATATTGCACAAACTACTGTAGTATTATTTAGAAAAATAGCTTATTTTTGGAAGAATAATAGTGTAAAACTTTGGTTTGTACACATGCCTCAAACATATAGCAGACGTGCCCTGGCAATCTTTTTTTTTAACCGTGTTACTTCTTCCCAGTCCCTGATAGAAACAAGTTAGCCATTCAGATTTTATAGAGGTTTTTCCTCTTCAGGAGGCACCCTGTATTTTAAAAAAAATATTTACAGCTGAACGCAATTTTCCTATTTTGTGATAAGAGTGTGACCCAAAGGGGGTCCATAATGACCCACAGGTCAGCATTCTTTACTAGGCTAGTGTTCTCTCTTGAGAATTAGAACATTCTTAGCTTCCATTTTTCTTCCATTTGATGGAACAGCTAATTGGCAGCTAGATGAGTTGCACTGTAAAGTGGGAAAGTAGGATTTTTTGGGGAATAGAGAAACCTTACCGTACTTTAGGACACAGCTGATCCAGTTGATAGATTGTTCACTGAATTGGTTGAAAAAGTGCTATCCTTAAAGGGGCCTTTTTTTTTTTAACTAAACCATGTTCTATGGCTATTCTATCTCAAGTGACTGAAGTTTTACTAAGTTTACTTCCAATGTAGCTGGGGCAATCTGATCTAAATTGTGAAGAAAAAAGTTTTCTATATCTCTGTTACCATTTAGCGTCACTAGGATTTTTGCAGCCCAAGCCTAATAGCCTAAGTATGGTGGCACAGGCTGGGATTTGATAATCTGGTAGTCAGCTGAGTTTGCTTTACTGTGATTTAGCAGCAATACTGAACCTAGCTGAACCTAGCTAGAGATTAAAATATTGGAAAGCTCGGACTCAAATCAGTCTTCAATAATGAAAACTCACTAGCTAACTTTTGACTTTGGATCAGTCATACTTTTTCAGTCCATTACCTCAATTATTATTATGGGGTAAAAGGATTCTTATATATGCCATCGTTACTTCCTGGAAGAAATTTGTGACACACAAATTAATTATGAAAAATAAAATGCAGGAAATACATTTTATTAACAACACCCAGTCAACCTATTGAATACGACAGGCATTCTTGCATAGTTGAGCACATTTAACATGTGCAACCCACATACTACTAAAACTTCTATGTATGTAATCTTTGTTTGGGCAAAATGCTGCATCAAAAAGCAACAACTTTTGAATCAGCATACCTCAAAATGGGTTACTTTATAGAATACACCCAAATCTGGCATCTATGATTCCTGTAAGAATGAAATTTGGTAAAGTTATAGATTCTTCAATGCTGCTGCACTGCTGCAGACAGGTCATAGTTTTCAAAAGGTAGCAAGAAAGCTGGCAGGCAAGCTTACAAGTTTGGGGAGGGAAAGAGGTTTTTTTCCCTAATGCTCCTGATCAGCTTCCCACAAGGAAACTCATTAGTGAAGCTGAAGTTTTCCTCAGCTGAAGTCATTCTGGTCTCACTAATTTTTTGCTGTCCATTTTTATTCTGTTTGTTTATGTAGGGAAATATCTGAAATGATGACTTATCTGTCATGAGTTGCCTTGTTCCTTTGTATAATACCATTTATGCACCTGAAAACTTTATATCATATAAAATATTTGCTATGTACTTTTTTAGCTGGAAAAGACAAATGTTGAAAGGTCTTGCTAATAAAACAGTGCCAACAGTTTGCTGTTACCTCATTCTTGTGCAGTTGCAGTGGTAGACTAGACAGCATCCCAACACATCTAACTTTCTAGAAAGCAGCATTGACTAGGTAAAATTTGGAAGACTACGCCTATCGGAATTAGTGCTACATGTCAGTTTCAGAGAAGACACCGGGCATGGTACTTATTTATTGTAATTTATTTCTGGGGAAAAAGCGCCTCTGGCTACAGAAACAAAAAGCAAATTTAAAAAATTCTTACATTTCTGTCCTATCAAACTGCATCAAATTGGGGAGGAAACTTCAATTTCTTTCTAGGGCAGCTCCATAAACCAAATACCCTTCAAAGGGTCATTGGTTATTAAATAAATATTATATGTTTTGCATTATTGAATTAAACACTAACTTATACACAAACTTATTTTTAAATGAAGCTAGTTATTATCAAAGTGTTAGTTTAAATCTCATGGAAGAATTTTTGCACCAGGTAGATTTAAAGCAGGGATACACAACCTAATACACTGCCAAGTAAAGGTGAACAATGTGCCGTCCCCATTTGGTCCTCAAGCATCCTGAGATCACACCACTGAAATACAACTGGTAAACCTGCTGAATTCTGACAGAGCAAGCTCCATCCATTCCTGAACATTAGGGTGTTTTTAGGATAGAATTTCAGGCAAGTTCTCTGGAAAGCCTCCAATTCCCACCCTGAAAATCCATAAAAAAGCAAGTTGAAAACATTTGACAATGTGGTAGGGTTTCTACTCCTTAAAATCAGAAAGCTGCTCACCAACTTCAGCAATTTGAGATTAGGGTTATGGTTAGCATCATTACTGCCTAGTAACTGCAAATTGTTGTCCTAAATATTATGAGTGTATGAATTTGTTTTTGACTTAAAAGAACAAGCAATCTCCAATTATAAGCCTAAACAACCTATGACTGAAGATAATAGATTCAAAAACCTAATAAACATTTATTAATCATTTATATGGCCATCCATCTTATAAGAGCATGACTTACATTGTAAAACAATAGCTGTTAAACAAAATATTCACATAAAGTCTTGGTTTTTGGAGTTACTTCTATCGGAGTTAGACCAATAGTCTTTCAATAGATTGTTGGACAGAATTAATTTGAGGCTTGAGTTGTGAGCCTTCTTTGATAGTAATGGAACAGGCAATAACGGGCCGAGAAACACCGCATGCCCTTCCTAAGGCTTGCTTGGAACGCACAAACACATAGGGCACATTCTTGTCTTCACAAAGTAGTGGGAGATGAAGGATAATTTCAAGAGGTTCAGCATCTGCAGCCATCACAATGAATTCCGCAATTCCTCTATTCAGAGTTTTAGTGGCTGTGGAAAAGGAAATCAATACAATTACTACCACGCATTCATTAAATTCAAGAGCTAGCTTCTTTTGCTGGTGCTGCAAGAGGATAAAGATCACCTTGCTACATGCAATAGTATTCTATATCCTTCATCAAACACTTTTGCTTCAAGATTTGTCATTATCTTAATCAAATATATTTTCAACTACATTTTCACGTGGGATTTGTCTGCTGGATACTAAAGTGGTTATAACACTGAAGAAATAGCTTACCATTTGCAAATCAATGAATTGAGTATCTGGCTGCATCTCTTTCTGAGGGATTCAATGTATGAGTACAAATTCTTACCCCCTGTATTTTTCCGAGTGTAAGACGCAGCAAGGTTTTGAAGAAGAATTTTTTTTTAAAGAAATTGCACTCTGCAATCCTTGTGAAAACGGGCCTGTCCCCACCCCCCAAAGGCATGAATAGCCTTTAGGGGGCTTGCAGGGTGCTCTTGGGGGTGGGGAATGAGCAAAAAACAGCCCGTTTTGTAAAAAAGTGAGCAAAAATGGGCTGTCTTTTGCTTATTTCTGCCCTCCCCAGCCCTCAGGAGCGCTCTAAAAGCTTCCTAGAGGCTATGAACAGCCATTTTGGTGAAGGGGCGGAGTTTCGAGAGGCAAAAAATGCTGTATTCAGTGTACAAAACGCACCCAGATTTTCAGCCTCTTTTTTGAGGTAAAAAGGTGCGTCTTATACTCAGAAAAATACGGTAGATGCATGGCAAGTTAAATGCCTTTTGGGAATGAGCCTACCTTAGGAAAGGGCATAATACAAATCCGTATATTATGCAGCATTCCAAATATTTCCCATGTGAGGACTTCTTTAACAATTAAAGTAAACACGGGTATTATTGTAAAAGATCTTTCTGTCTTTTTATTTATTTATTTATTTAGTTTTATTTATTCATTTTATTTTTATTTATTTTCAGTGTGTCTGTCTGATGCCAATTATTTTTGTTCAGCACATCTGAGGAAATACCAGTAATAAGTTACCACTAAGAAGGAGAATCAATATGTTTAAGGTTATATTTAGTTAAGGGTCAGACTGACTTCCTGTAACCATCTTCTCAAACTGCCTCTGGTAATATCTGGTAGAGCTGTCCCTCTTCTATTTCTCTTCCGCTTACTAAATGCAATACATTATCTAATCCATGCGTGTTAAATTTGATCACATGATGTATCATGATGTTTTTAGTCCTTCGAAGCTGACACATCCGGCCGTGGGCCATCAGTTTGACAGGTCTGATCTAATCCATTATCAACTTTTGTTTGGTTTAGCTGTTAAATTCTTACAGCTTGCTGAATTCTTATGACTATCTTCAAACATTGAATCCTGAATTAAGTTTTTCTTGCCTTGAGCAAATTATTTAAAATGTTTTAATTACTTTGGGCAAAGCATTTGCAAGGAGACAATATTCCCCCTCCCCAACATCCATATGATAAGAACATGTTGATAAAAAGGTTCAATCAGATTTCACCTTCATTGGCTCCTTTGCGTAACTGTTTGTAGTTACAAGACTGCTGTACAAGATCCAATAGTGTCTTGGTGAGCAGAGCATCAGCAAGAGGGTAAGCTTTTGGATTTACTTCTGCCTCAGCCTGTAGAAAAATATCAGAAATTGAGTTACAGAAAACAGTATTTCTTCCTCAACGGCCTGCTATCTATTTTAAGGAACATAAATGTGCTGATGCAGGTGAAGTAATTATCTTTCCATTACCAGAACTGTTGTATTTGCTAATTCTCTTTCATTAGCAAGCCAAGTCACCCTGAAAATTCCATTTTTTTCACTATAACATATTCAAGGAGCAAATGGAGACAACAGTAAGATATCCTGAAAATAGTCACTCACGCTTGTCATCTCTAGATTTAGACTGCTATCATCCACTGAACACAGGATGCCCTTGAAGATCTCCCCAAACTTCAGCTTGTCAGAATGATATTGGTCAGTGGCCAGTCATGAGTGTCATGTTACACCTTATTACAGAAGCTGCACTTATTACTAAATGTTTCCAAATGCAATACAAGATGACAGTTATGACCCACAAATTGTACAGCTTTGGGCCTTAGGGATCATCTCCCAGCAGTTTCTTCTGATATTATCAGAATCACTCGGGAGGACCTGCTAAGAGTCTCCCACCGCATCCCATCCCCTAGGAGAGGGCCCAGCAGCAGGAATTTTCCATTACAGCTCCTCACCTCTTGAGAAAGAAACCCCCCTCATCCTCATGGTTTTCCAAAAGCAAATGACACAACTGTTTCAGATGTTCAAGGATTAATTGTACCAGAGGCATCTTACTTAATAAGTTTAATATATTATTAAAAACTTAAATCAAGCCTTAATTGGACTGCCATTTTAATATATTGGCTTGCATTTATATTTAAATTCTGCAAGCTCCCTAAAGTCCTTTTTATTTCAAGCAGTAGACAAATCTCATAAGCATGAATACATACTACCAAAATGTACTACCGGTAGCTCCCGTTCTTGAGTACGAGTTTGATCTAGTATCTGACAGACAAAAACAAAACGGTTGTTGTGGAGTGAAAAGGGCTGAATTTAAATATTTACATAACCACGAAGGAAACCGATTTCTCTGAGTCCCGCTACGAATACTTGGGTATTTCCAGAGAAAGCTGTTAGGAGAACAAAGTAGGCCACCCTTTTATGCATTTCATATTCAACAGCACAAGGACCGGATACAAATAAAAGAAACCCATCGCAAAAACACGGATACTCATGGCATGGCATTTAGCATTCCAACCTCAGCATGCTAGCAAAAACAGAAATTATAAAAGCAACGGAGGAAGGCGCCTGGTGCTGCTGCACGCAAGGCGTCTTGCTCAGCACGTGATTTCACTGGTGCCTGTATGGAAACCGAGGCTGAGCACGGCAGGGTAAGCGTCCTCCGCGTGGTCTCCTGGGCTCGCGCTCTCCACCACGCTGCCGAAGCGCTATTCGTTTCGGCATTTTCCCCGACAAAGTAGCGCCTTCGCTTTCTGCAACGTCTGGATGTGGCCCACTCACCATTTCTGTTAAGTAGAAGCTTCAGCCGGAGATTCTGCTCTGGATCCCCTCGGCCCGAAAGCTTCACGGAGGAAAAACGTGAACTAATGCGCGCGTACATAAAATAGAGGCGCTCCCGGAAGTGACGTTGGAAAGGAGCGGCCCTCCCGCAGGACATACTGTGCAGACCTCGAAGATTTCTCGGCTCCCGCAAGTGCGACCCCTACCTTTGACTCGTTATTACAGAAAACTTGTGTAGAGAAGGACATTCGACCTAAAATAGAGATCGTGTTCAGATTCTCTCACGGTGACGTTTACTGCACTTAATGGGCCATGTTTCCACGTTCACTCATTAGCAATTGTCATTTATACACAACTATTAGTTACATTTACAAGTACATGATTTGATTAATAGCGCACCTAGGTTTCAGCAGCAATAAAAATATTATGCTTTTTTTAAAAAATGGGTTAAAGGTGACAGCTTAGCAGTTCTTCCCTGGGGGGGGGGGGGGCTGGGCTTAAAAAGAAACTGGACGAATGGAGGCTAGATCTAACTCCATTCATCAAAATTTTCTGTATGTGACAAACTGAGAAATCCATGACATATTCTGATAGCAATTATAATTTTTTAAACCTCTCAGTTCTTTGCAACTGGAGGAAATTAAACAGGAACAACAATCTACTGGGAGTAACTCATTAAATACTTGAAGCAATTAAAAAGCATATGTCCTATAATGTGATATCTACCATCTGATTATACAAATAGCATAATCTTTAGTTCTTTGACAACATAGTTTTGTGCATGGATTATACAGTGAATGAGTCCTGGAGAATGTGGTATTGTTGCCTAAGTGTATATTGGACCACCTGTAAATTAAACTTTCTCATACCTGAAATTACCAAAGTGAGGAAACCTCGCATGAGATTTTAATTTATAGCATACTTTTCTTCCCTCTACAAACAGCGCTCATTGGCTGAAACAAGCAGGAATATTTGATAAAAATAATAGTCAAGTTGTACAACTGTATCTGTCATAGAATTGCGGCACAAGGCATTTAGAGATGCTTGTTGAACACATGAAACACACTGGATTTCTGAGTAAATGTGCTTTATATTATATTATATAACCCTTTGGTATTTAATTAATGCATATATTGAAAAATAAAAACATTAAAATATATATCTCTTAAATGACAGTTAAAATGAAGCTTTTAGTTATAGTCCTGTTGTGTCTTTGTACCCAAAATAAAAATATGCTGTGATACCATTTTTTTCCTGCTATGGTCCCCATGATGTTACCTTCACCTTGTCCTCAGCTCATTAGGGAGACATGCTTAAGCCATTAAAGTAGTGTTTTCCTACTTATTCTAGCCCAGGTCAAAAGCATCTTCAATGTGTATTTAGGCTTTATTATCTCTCATCTTGGAAACCAGGTATGACTGTTGTGACTTGAAACAGAAGCAGTAGAAGGATTCGCAATGTGACAGCAAATTTCATTATACATGCTGCATTATTTTATTTTTCTCCGGATTCAAGGATTGATGGATAATAGCATCACTTCGTACAGGGGGAAGATCCTTAACATCTAAGAAATCAACACAAAGCCAAACAAACATCAGGCTGAGCTACTGACGGAGAAACAGCCCCCGCAATAAAGAGCTAGTGCTGAAAATAACACCCTCCTGCCTGGCGGCAAGCCTTTCCGGCGCTATCATCGCCATAGCAAACAGACGGTGGTTTTTGCAACGCGCTTGCGTTAAACTATCCCGCCAAATTTGCCCCGTCGTCTTCGCAGTTGCCGCTTTCTATGGAAGAGCGTGTGAGGCGGTGAGATGGCAGGCTTCGCCTCAGAGCCTTTAGTGTGCGAGCGGTTTCACTCGCGCCACGACCCTCACTGGCTGCTGGAGTTTTTGCCTTCGCCGCTCTGCTTGGCCTGCGCCATTGAGACGCTGAAGGAGGACGGCGTCTCGGTATGAGTGCCAGCGGGCTTGCTTTGAGCCTCGGTACTCTTCGGAAGGCTGAATAATGTTCCCCATTTTACTCTTCGTCTCCTCACTCTTCATTGCCCCGCGTTAATTCACAATCCCTCTTTTTCCCCGTTCTAAGCTCAAAGAATCAGCTTCATATGGAAGCAGTGGACTGGTTGTGTATGTGTGAGAACGAGAAAGAGAGAGAATGGTCAATTTTTTAGTGGAGCGTTGTTTTTTTAGTTATGAAGTCCATAAATTAGGGAACAAATACATTCTTTTTGGAATAGCAACATTACAAACTGTAAAAAAGAAAATATATAACAAAACCAGTATGTGTAACTATTTACTTGCTTCCTCTACCAACTTCTGTAATAACACAATCCTGGCAAGTCTTTTGGCATATGGAAATTATACTTCTTCTTTTGGTTGTTTATTTCTGAGTTCTTAGCTCAGGGTGGAAATGGCAAGTGGTAATGATAATATGGTTTTCATACTGTATGAGAAATTTAAAAGCCCAAATTCTCCGATATACCCAGATACATTTTACAGCACAGTCCTAATCATGTCTTCTTAAGTACTAATATTTTCCTTGGGATTCATTTCTTGTACTAAATATGAGAGTATGTTATATTTTGCATTATGTGTGATCCATGTTTTAAGTTTGTATGCTCTGTTCCTTAATAAACTTGCCTGAATCTGCTACTCTGTTTAATACAAATACTAAACAATGGTTTAATAAATTAACAGTTAATAATAACTAACAGTTCATAAATAATAAACAATTATTAGAGCAATTAATACAGCCACAGTTGATTTTTTGTACAACTGATGGACTTATGCTCTTAGTTGTTTTTTGCAATTGCATTCAAAAAGGGGAGTTTAGAATATAGTCATTTTAGAAATTAAAATGAATATAGGTAGTCCTCAACTTACAATCACAATTGACCCCAAAATTTCTGTTGCTAAGCAAGATAGCTGTTACATTTTATCTTATTTTATGAACTTTATTGTCACAGTTGTTAAGTGAATCACTGCAGTTGTTAAGTTAGTAACATGGTTGTTAAGTAAATCTGGCAAAAGGTGATCACATGACCTCAGGATACTGCCATTTTCATATATATGAGCTGGTTGCCATGTGTCCACATTTTGATCATGGGAACTCTGCTATGGTCATAAGTATGAAAAATGGTCATAAATCAGTATTTTCAGTGATATATCCATATCCATAACCATACATTACATGATGGATTGTGTATACTGGTTTATTATACTGGTTTATAAAACCGCACTATTGTAATTCTTGATTTAGTCTTTATTTATTTTGAGTTTAATGTAAATTTAATATTCAAGAAAATAGGTGCTTAATACATCCTTAGGTTCAGACTATTTGTTTTCAAATATAACTTTGATTTTTGATTTTTATGACATTCATTGAGACTTTCTCCATTTAAAATGATCATGATACAAATTTGACTTGACAATATCTTTTTTCTGTCATATCTCCATGACTTTGCCTTCATTTCAGCCCTACGCCTTGTGAGAGAAATTAGGACATCCTTTATCAAATAGCCATCTAAAGTACATAAATTCTTTTCAGTTGGGACTACTAGATTATACGATTGATAGTTACTATGCAAGGATGTGTTGGTTACAAAATGAGTAAGTAAGGCAGAAGATAGGGGGGAAATTCTGAAGTTTTCATTACTTTGATCCTTTCAAAGGAAATCAACAGTTTTGGGCTCAAAAAGTAAGAATATAGGCTTACAGGAGAATTAAGTTTCTTATATTTCTTCTTAACAATTTTTGTAATTTTCCTTTCTATCATTTAGCTAATACGCAAAAAGCATGTGGTCTCTTGTCTCCGAGATGTTCTGACTCAGCATGTAACAAGAGTCATCCCACTGTTTGTTCAGAATGAAAGAATATGTGCTTATTTTATAGCAACTTTGTTTGGTAAGAGAACATCAGACACATTCAACAGGTTCTTCTGCAAGAATATTTTAATTTTTTCAGCACAATTTATTTTGTGAATCAGGGTGACTAAGATGAATTGTTTGGCCAAAATAGACATATTAAATACCATAGTTGATTTTCTATTACATAATTAGTTTTTTTCTTCTGCGATGAAAAATATCACAGGGAAAAGAATAAGAATAAAGAATGTGGCCTTTCAGGAGATTGTATTAATGAAGAGCAGTGATGGCACAATGATTAAAATCTGTAGTGGGTTGCAATTTATTTTGCTATCGGTTTGCTCGTGCGCACTCGTGCAATTGTGTGACAGGCAGGTGGGCAGAGCCTCCTGTCGCTGCCACTACCAGTTTGCCCGATCCGGCTTGAACCGGCAGCAACCTGCCTCTGATTAAAATGCAGTATTGTAAGCTAATTCTACTGACTGCCAGAGTTTGATTCCCACTGGCTCAAGGTTGACTCAGCCTTCCATGCTTCCGAAGTTGGTAAACTGAGGACCCAGATTGTTGGGGGCAATGTGCTGATTCTGTAAACCACTTAGAGAGGACTGTAAAGCATTGTAAAGCAATATATAAGTCTAAGTGCTATTAATAATGTAAATTTAATTTTTAGGGCAATTTAAAAAATTCTTAATTTATGTTAAGCCATTTGAATCCTTAATGTATTTGTATGTGTTTATTTTGGTATGTGTTTATTTTTGTAATCCACAATCAATATATTTACTTTTGTTGTGATGTTATTCAATATTTTGAACACATAAAGTGTGTTTAAATCTGATTTTAAAAAAGGATACCTCTCCCACATATTGTAATTAGTAGATTCTATGAGAAACAGCTGGTCTTCGGGTACGCATGTGCACCAGAAACCGGAAGACCAGGTGCTTGGTGTGCATGCACTTGCTGGAAACTGGAAGATCATCTTTCCGGCATGCGCACCAGATGGCTGCTCTAACGGTGCTCCTGTGTGTGTGAAGACCAGCTGGCTGGTGTGCCAGAACCCGGAAGAGCAATAGGCGATATATATGTTTCCTCTTTAGTAAGCGCAGCCCAAATATTTGTTTAAGAATGATAATTATTTTTTTTCCAAAAGATGATTCTTACTCTATATACTTCTATAGGGAGGTTACAAATTGTAGAAGACAGCAGTATCCTTGATTTACTCATTGAAGGTATTTATAAAATGGGGAGCTTGAATTACTGTATTATCTGTGTGATAATAAGAGCAGTTAATGATCAAAATTGTATCAGGAGCTGTTATGCAAATGCCAGTAAATTTCTTTTGAGGTTTAGATTTGAGTTATATTTTGTTTTTCAACACAACATTCGCTTAAATTATATGAAAACATTTCTAATTCTCAATAAATTCTAACATTTTGATCATGCTTTATGAAAGCATATATCTTATTTTGAAATTCCTTATTTGTAGAATATTTTTTTAAAAAAAGAATTTTATTGATTTGTAAACATTTGTAGGAAAGGGTAGGTGGATATACAAAAATTTTGGCAGCTCCATCGTGCTAGAGGTAGAAATCTCTCCAAATCTCACAACTTTTACAGAAAAGAAAAAACAAAAGATAAAAGATAAGCAGAAACAGTGTCTTGTTATACATTGTATCAACTATGTGTTCAATCATCTCTTTTGCCACTTTCTAATATATCAACAATTACAATGATATTTCAAATACATTTATTTTTGTGACCTGAGTCTTTTCAATACTGCTCCCTCCACCCTGTCTTCGGGCGGAGCCACTGCCCCTCCCTCCTTCATATCTTGTGTATTGTCCCCTTTTTCACTACCTCTTATATTTTCGTCCTCTAGGAGGGCACTATGTTTTTTAATGAAGGCCTCTGCCTCCACAACTGTGTTAATTCTAATTCTGTTTCCCTCCCAGAAGATCAACATTCCTTCTGGCAATAACCATCTAAACCAAATTTCTTTATTATATAATTTCTTTGATAAGGAGGAATACTTCCTCCTCTTATCTCTTATTTTTTTCGGAATTTGCTTAAGAATGGTAATTTCTTTGTCTTTATATTTTAGTGGTCCCCCCCTTTGGGCCCCTAGCACCTCATCCCTCGTGGTCTTCCTAAGAAATTTAACATGTACTTCCCTTGGAGCATTATGTGTTCTGGCATATGCTGAGTTAATCCTGTAAACCAGATCCATATCCCACCACAACTGTTCTTTATCTCTCTTACTATATTCTGCTAAGATTGTACTCATAATATCCTTAAGATCTTCATCTTCTGTCTCCGGTAGGTTCTGGAATCTGAGAAAAAAGGACATTCTTTCAAGTTCTATCTTTACCATGAAATTTTCCAAGTCTCTATTCTCCTTCTGGACTGCCTTAACCTCCTCCCCCAGCCCGACCGCACCCTCCTCCAGCACACCAATTCTTTGTTCATTTTCTGTTGTTTGCTGCTGTACACCTCTGAGCTGTTCTTTAAAATCTGCCACCTCTTTTTTCAACTCATTTTTTCGGTAACAGATAAATATTTTGAACTCTTTCTCTTTCTTGTTGTAAAAATGATGGAATTTTTGTCTGTTGAGTCGTTGGGCTGGATGTAGAGGAAGTGGGTGCCGAGGCTGCCTTGCCTGCCTTGCCTGAAGGTGATTTTCTGGGCCCCATTTGTCTGAGTTCAGAGATGACTATAAATCTTTTGCAAAAGAAATGGTGTCTGTGGAGCGTGCAGCTGGGTGAGTCCGAGAAGACAGGCAAGTCCAAAAGTGAAAGTTAATCCTCAATCACAGTTCCAAGCCAAAAAGTCACAAAAAAAGAGAGAATCAAATAATCCAAATCCAGAAAGACCACATAACAGGAGGAGCTCCAGGAGTCCTTCAGGGGGGAGTAGTAATATAAAGCTGGGAATTTCTTCAAAGGTAGTTTCAAAAGGCAAATTTCATTTATAAGTGCAAAGAAGAAGACGGAAGCAGGCCATCTTGGCTCCTCATTTCACAGGGGACCAGGGAGCAGAGCATCAAAAGTTTCGATAAAGTTTTTAAAACAGCTCAGCAATCACCTCTTGCAGTTGTGATATAAATCTTTCTCACATAGTACAAGTGACTAATTCAACTTTTACTTTCTCTCTCCATTCCCGAGATTGAGAGATAGTTCAAGTGCCGCTTTACCCAAGGGGGGTGAAAGAACCCCCCTCCAATCTTCCAACTTCAAATAGATTGAATCCACAAACTTACAAAAGGCTGCTGCTCATCAGTTAACGAGGATTAGAGAGATTGGAGCGAACTTCTCACCTCCAGCACTTCAGCCGCAACTTCTAATTAATTACTTCCTTCCGGAATCCATTCAACAAAGGTGCAGGCAGCCGACTGCTACGCTGTGCACCCCCCTCGCTCCCCAGCTCCTGGGGCGAGGCTGGAAACCCCCCACGGCTGCCGCCGATTCCGGGGGTTCCAGCAAGCCGCCCTACGGCCGGTGGTCCCTCCGAGACCGCCTTTGCTCCTAAAAGGAGCCCACCGGAGAGGTGAACAGCGGACGCCCAGCATCCGTCGCCTTCGGAAACCGGAAACCGTCTCATTTGTAGAATAATTTGTTGTTTCATCCCAGAAGTCAGTAATTTACCCAGTATTTCATCTCAATAATTCTGTTTCACCCAATGTAATGAATACACAATACACATTGAAGTGATTAAGCACCAATTTAAAACAAAGGCATGATATAATTCCAGACTAGACATCTCTGTGTTCAAAAGTTGTTTAACTTTCTTTCTTAAATTATTATGATGAGAATTATTTTCCTCATAAATAAACCACTGGTAAAGCAGTTAAGAATTTTAAAAGTCTTGTCTACATACAATCCCTATTGTTAGGTATGTGATATATTATTATTAAGCATACTTAATTTATAAATATAATTCTGGAAAAACAACAGTAAAGAAAATTAAATGTCATATGTAAAAATGTTAGCAAAATTGATTGCAGTATATGTATCAATTGCTGTGAATAAACTGAGTATTTTTTTTGCTGTGAACAGTATTAGTACAGTTGGTAATAGAGCTGAAATTGGAGAGGTATCTGCATTATCTATTGGATGAATGTCAGAAAGAGGTTTGTATTTTCCACTTTCGAGTAACATGGTTTTCATTAACCGAAGTAAGTTGAAAAATAAGTGATTTTTCTAGTTTATAAAAATATTGATTTCTATGAAGGATGGATGGATAAAAGATCAATGATACCAATGATAAAATCAAGGGCATTGTGGTATTAACTTGTTTATTTATTTATTGAATTTATATGCACCCATCTCATAGTTCGAGGCAACTCTGGGTGGTTTACAATGTAATAAAGCAGAGATATAGAAACAATTATAAATATAAAACAGATTAAAATTACAAAATATTAAGGACAGACTAAAAGGGCACAGATTGGGAGCAGGTGATTGATAATGTCCTCTTTGTTACTGCACTGCACCAACCACCTCCACCTACAGATTTTCCTTCAGGGCCCCACATCAAGCAACATAGCCAGGTTTTGAGGGTCTTCCTGAAGACCAGAAATGTGAGTGTGACTCTCCTCTCGCAGCAAGATGTTCCAAAGAGTGAGGGTCGTGGCAGAAAATTCCTTGGTTAATGAGGTCCCAGAACAAATGGGATAGGCTGATTTCATTGGAGCTAGATAGTTCCTCGGATATTCTGGGTCCATGCCATACATGGCTTTAAGGGTAATTGGCCAACACTCTAAATTGGACTGGGAAGCAGGTTTGCAGTTCACACAACAAAGTGCCACCCAAGGGGCCTCCAGAACTGTCACTGTTGCTGCAATTATTTAGGAATGGAAACACATATAAATGTCACTTATGTAATTTGTCCTGACACCACTTATGGGTTTGTGTCTTCTGGAACCTGCTGCATCCCAGGATCATGTAACCACAAATTTGCACCTTTTTTGTCATTTGCAGGCAGCCCTTTCCTCAATTTGTCTTGAGAGGAATGGTCTAGGGCAGTTGTGGACTTCAACTCCCAGAATTGTCCAGCCAGCTTGAAGTCCACAAGTCTTAAAGTTGTCAAAGTTGGAGATCCCTGGTTTAGGGAGTTTAAAAGCTTACTTAGGATTGTGAGACTGTATCTGTGGAATGCTTGTTGATACAATATATCTTTGCATTCTGATCAAGAGAATTGCACCAAGGATAATTGCATGTACAAAGTAGCCCTTCAGAAGAATGGCAGCAGAGGAAAATAGTTGATTAAAGAGAAAGAAGCAAATTGCAATGATTTCCATACTGTAGCTAGTCTTGTAAATTGTCTAATTTGCTTCCCCCAACCACAATAGTTATGCAAGATAGCCACAACAAGAAATAGTTTGCCTGTATTTATTCTTCTTGGAAAGTTGGCAGATGCTATTCCATTGTTTGCTGATACTTTAGTGACTGAACACAGTAAGTATTACAGGTGAATTTTAGCTATGCAGTGATTATATTATGAACTCAGTGAATGAAAAAAAAACAATTTTCTTGATGTCCCACAGAATAATTTTAGCAGTAAAAAAGAGGATTAAAAATCTAATTTCAACCTCTGAGAAACTATTAGCAAGATAACTTGCTCTTGATAACTTAATTAATCAACTGGTGGTAAATGTCAGTGTAGAACTGGCAATAAATGAGGACATGGGCTGTGGTTTCTACAGTATCCGTATGGTAAGAGCAGAATTGGATTTCAAATGGGATTTTCCTATATTTCCCTTCTAGGACAGCTGTGGGAAGCATATTAAACTGGGCTAAAGATAAGGCTGTCCAAAATTGAGGAACTGTGATATGATATAAATAGGAGACTGGTTTAAATACTAACATTTGGTTATTTGCAATTGTGAGAGGAAGCAGCAATTTCTGTTTGATCTGCTATACCCACGAACCTTTACCTTAGTGTTACTATAGCTTGATTTGATTCTGAAGCTAAGATTGCATCACTGGGGAAACAATAGAGGTTCAGTTTATTTGGGATCACTATTTCCTAAGAAGATTCATTGTCTGCCAATAGATTTAGCTGTACAGTATTTCACACTATATTATTAGCACAATATTTTCTAAGTTGATCTATTGAAAGCAAACGTTTTAGGGTCTCACCTTTAAGATCTCCCATCTATCTCATAATTGTTGAAAGAGAACCAATTTTTCCTTGAGATTTGAGTGGTTTGCACAATATGCAAACTTTTCTGACTTTTCAGAACTTGGTTTCAGTGATGATTTTTTCTGAACTTTTTAAACAAAACTTCTGTTTTCTCATACCTAGTTTTCTATTTTCTTTAACATGTAACCTGATTGAGCATCTGGCTGCAGGCTTGATGTACCCCAGTGAGAGGATAAAAGCTTCTGTGTGTTATCTTTATGGCAAACTGTATGCTGCCCCCAGTGCTGCAGAGCAGTTGACTATTCATTTCAAAGATAAACTTAATAGTCTCTTTCTGACTACTTTGAAAGATGCTCAGACCATGGAACTGCAACTTAACTCCGTAGGTAAGAGTCAGAAGGTTACAAAAAGGATTTTTCATAATTGTTAGGGATGCCTTTTATGTACAAAAACAATCCTTTGTTGGGAATGCTGAATTTTTGGGGAAAAATGGAAAATATTATAAAATATAGCATAAATTATTATCAATGTAGGGATTTTACTTGTTTTTTGAATATTGAGCACATACCAACATTCACCTGACCTGGGGATAAGGAATTTTACTTGAAAAAAACTGGGCTAGTGTTACATGTATTTAGATTAAGTTCAGACATTTGATGAAAAGCTGCAATAACTTCCAGAGAAAACACCTTGATTTTAATTTCCCAAATGAAAAAAATATTTTTAAACAACAATATTATGAAACATTGTGTTGTTAGCTGCAGAGAATAAATATTAAATTGACTAGTTAAGACAAGAGTCTCTAGATGTCTGTTGATGGCAATTTGAGTGTCAGGCTTCCAGGAATTCTCTAGTATTTTTGTACTTGACTTGGTCTAGAATACTCATAATTTGCCAGATGAAACTATGGCTAAATCTTAAGAAAAAATAGTCATCAACAGACACACAAAGATAAATAACATCTGCATACCATTGAAAAGAGATAATAAAAAAGGAAACAAAAAGACCAAAGTACTTTCTCACAAGCAATGAGAGATTAACATCACGGTTAATATTAGACCAATCAAGAAGCAAATAATACCCCAATCTACCAAGTCAGGCAAACAGTTAACAACAGCTCAATCAAGGAATCATCAAGACTATTCTCACAAATACTGACAGGACAAGCTACTAATATATAAAATGAAAACAAATCCCACTCTCTACTAGCATTGAGGTTGTTACCTAGTTTGTAATGAAACAGCTGCAAGAAAAAAACCCACCAAGCTCAGAAACAACCAACGATTCAGTTTAACCTTGAACTATGGGTGTTTTTAAAATGTTTTTTATTTTGTTCCAAAATGCACTAAATTATTTTGTTTGCTTTCCAAAACACAGTGTCTCAGTTTGGATTTGCTAAGCCTACAAGCCAGATATGCTTGAAATGTCATCAGCCAGATCTTTAATATCAATGTCAAATGGATTGTGCACCCAATTGTATTTTGTTACAAGATAAAATTACTCTGGGATCTAAATGAAGATATAGTCCAGTGACAAATTTTTAACATTAATGTAACATTTTATCTCCAGAAGCATGTTTAAGGTTAAATCTAGTTTTCTTCTATTTTCCTCTTCCACTATTTTAGGTTTCCCTTGAAAACTATAACTATCAACTTCTCTGTTATCTTAACCACTGCCTAGTCATGACCTCACATTGAAGTATTCAACTTAATAATTTCTGCAAATGTATCTGAAGTATAGTCTAGTTTCAGTATCCATGAAAAATTTAAGAATGGTGAATCCAGGAGATGATTTTCATACAAAGATGTTTTGATATTGCGTAATATTGTACCATACATTGCTGTTTTTTGTGAAGATAATCATGTCTTTAGAAACAAATGTGTGTATTTGAAGTCAATATCTGGACACACCTGACTCATCTGATGCCTTCATAGAAGCAAGATTCTCCCGAAGACACTGAAAATGTTTTATTAATATAAGTAGTAAACTTCATTTACTCTGCACAAATACATGCACTTAATATTGCTAGTACACCAGCAGTGCACATTTTGAAAGAAAAAATGATTCCAGGTTAGATTTTTTTCATTGAAAAGCAAATCTATTTTATTAAAATATATTTTTTCTTTGTGGAAAAACATTCCTGAAAAAATAGGAATGCTTCCATATTAATTAGTATCAATTTTATATCAGCAGCAGTTGATGCAATTGCTTAGAGGAAAGAATGTAAAATCTATAAATCAATCAAGGTCAGAGGTGCTTATATATAGGACTATCTTGCTGGCCTATCTCTTTGTTGAAATCACTATCCTGCTTTTTGACTTGAGTTTGTAGCTCCTTATGTCTTCTGTCTTGTGGATTGGTTACTGGGTTTTGACAGATTCTTGAGAATTCCATTGGCCCAGGGCTTTCAGGAATAATGGCTGACAGCCCTTACATTTTCTCCTTGGCCAGCAGAACAGATTGAGCTATGCCACTCTCTTTTACAGCAAAAAGATTCTCTAGCTATTCTGCTGCAAACACACACTTAGCCAATAAAAAATTCTATTATATCCTCTCCTCTCCTATCCTTTGTCTTACATCTGTTTATACTACTGTATGTTAAATGATTTACAACTAAATTAATACAATCTGATAACTTACACTGTTGCTCATAGCTATAACCTGGAACAGGACAGCTTGCCTATTCATTTGAGATCAAACTCAGTCCTTGTTTTCATTGAAACTGTATTTAGTGTAGTCAAAACAGCTCATTTTAATTCATCACATACCTCCATACTGTAACATGCTTATTATTCAGAAGAAATTCAACTTATCAACAGGACCATGACAATCCATACTAAAATACATGGTGATCCATTTTTGGCTAAAACCTACAGGTTAAGAATCAATGGCATAAGTAAAGTAGCATAATGGTTAAAATGTGAATTATGAAAGAGAAATAGTTTTTAAAATCTCAATTTAGCTATAAATGTGTGGGATTATAAATCCTAATCTTTTTATCAAAAGTAATAATACTAGCTGGGAGCACAGTGGCTTATGTTAGGATATTGGGTTGACAATCAGCAAACCTCTATTTAAGATCCAAGCAATTTGAAAGCATGTAACAGCAAGTAGGTAGATATGTACCACTTTGGTGGGCACATTAATGGAGACATGAAAGGAGCCTCCAACTGGGCATTCCCTGGGCAACGGTCATGTCACTGGCTAATCCTTTCAATCTGGAAGCATCTTAGATGCTTCTGCCATGAACATGAGTGAATAATAATAGCTCTTATCATATAATGCTAATTATATGAACATACAAATATATTATGGAATCTAATTGAGACATAGTTCAATATTGTTCAGTTTCCTATTGTCCATTTTCTTTCTTCTCTTCAGGTTTATTAAAGCAACTGCTGAAATATGATAATTTGGTTTCAGTTATTATGAGTTTTACAGGAAAAGGAGTAGATTCTGCAAGTCCTGAGTTATTTGAAGGAGGTAGACTATTACCTTTAATTCTCAAGAAGGTAACTTTATAAAAATGTACTTAATACTAATATCAGTTGATGAAAGCAAAATAAATTTGTCAATATTACAAACATAATTGTCAAGATGAATAATAAACCTATTTTTGTTCATTGATTTTATATCATTTTTAGACTACTTCACTCTCAATGAACTCTGGGGAACCCACATTAGAAATAATTAAAAACAATTAAAACAAATAACTAATATAATAAAATTCCGAATGAAGAAAAGTTCATATCATTGCACCTTTATTCATCTTGGGCCAAAGACAAAAGTGGAATAATGCAATTTTAAAGTATTTATCAAAAGTTAGGAGCCCTGGAATGCCCTTCCAGTGGAGGGGAAAGAGTTCCATAAAGTGTAAACTATTATTGGGAAGGCCTGATGCCTTATCCACATTTCATGTATCTCAGAATGAGGCAGGAGTATCATTTGGATGGGCAGATTATATTAGGGTGGTACCTAATGTATAGAACTTTAAAGGTGATGACCAGCATCTTAAATTGGGCTTAAGGAAATCAAGGAACTGCTTATGTTTGGCAATTGTACAGAGATCTTGCTGGAAGAACCTCATTTGACTCCTTGACCATCTCTGTATATCAGACTAATGAGAGAAGATATATAGTTGCCTGCCAAATAATTGGGAAGATACCCCAAACCTTCTGGAAACCTGGGTCCACTAGGTATTAGGGGTTGATGGTTCTAATTTGTCCTGGGCCGCATGTCCTCAGTTTAACGAGGAAGTGATCTGACAGAGCAAAATGACATATACTATATCTTCACAACACATCTATTTTTTTCAAAAACAAAGATCAGATCAAATGTGTGTCTTCCCATGTGAGTTGAGGTTGCTGTTGCAGTCATAAAGTCCATGAAGTCATAAATTCCCCTTTCAGGGCATTAAGATTAATCCCTGAAGACTTACAATTTTTAGAATTCAAACACCAGCCCCAAAATGAAATTAAGGAACTTCTGGAGGGCCACTGCTGGGCAACTGGGTGGTCAGTACACAAGCAGCAACCTAAGCTTGACAGAGTATCTCAGTGTTACATAATATTTGTAATCCTTCATTCGAAAACAATGCCCTGTATCGCCATGAAAATCTTATGCACAATCACAGCAACTCCTCTTCCCTAATATTGATGTAGCAGTTGATGCAAAACCAGATACCCATCTAAGCCAATTTCAGGTGGGACTATATCCACATTTTTATCTAGCCAAGTTTTAATAATACATAGTTGGCCACTTGATTCATATGTTTGATTTAGCATTTTCTAACAGCAACTGGATGCCAAGGCACCAGGGCATAGTTTAAAATATAAACATCAGAAACTAGGACATGGCTATCTCAAAGGAGATCTGATATAATAAAAGGCAGCCCACTTTCTGAAATAATCCAGTGTTCTACTTCAAACTGCTTTTATTTAAATTTCTATATTTGCTATAATTGAATTAATATTTTTTCTGCAAAAGAAATTAATAGCTTCTGTATTATGTCTACATGTAGTGTGCCTGTATTAAGATCAAGCTCCATTCCAACTCTCTTACTGTTAACTGTTACTGTTAACTCTAAATATAATGAGAAGAATGATAGGAATTTTATTTTCATATTGTATATAGTATTTTTTAATGCAGGGAATTATGTCAGTGCACTTCCGGTAATATAACTGGTTTATAAGAGCTTAGTGAACTTCTAATAATAATGCATTGTTACCATAAATTCCAAACATTTTTAAGAATAGTTAAATATTGTTCATAGCCAATAAATATATTTTATAATGAACTCATAGTAATTAGTATAAAATGATCCTTTAATGCAAATTCTGATGTTTCCTGCAGTTGCTATTATCAAGAGATGAGATATTACAGGTGGCAAGTACACAATGTATGGCTGCTATATTGGTGCACTCTCCAGCTAAATATGCTCCTGCTTTTATCCATGCAGATATTCCAGGTAACAAGAGTAATTGGACGTTCTATTTGTCTGATACTCTGGAATGCCATGGTATTTGATTTCAAGAACTTTTGCCGAATCACTATTAATGAATGAAATCTTAATGATAGTATAAAAGTTAACATCTAATTTTAGACACATGAAGACTGACTATAATCCTGAGCTCATAGTGGACTGTACAGTAAAAATGTTTAAGAGTATGGCAGCTCTGAAACAGGCAAATTCCATGCAAGGAATCATTTAAAAAGATATGAAATTTAAAACTGACAGCACTGAAATGCTATTAGAAAAATATATGGTGTGTCAGCATTTGATATATGTACAGGTAGTCCTCAACTTACGACCTTAATTGAATCCAAAATTTCTGTGGTTAAGTGAGACATTTGTTATGTGAGTTTTGTCCCATTTTATGACCTTTCTTGCCGCAGCTGTTAAGTGAATTATTGTAATTATTAAGATAGTAACACAGTTGTTAAGTAAATTTGCATTGCATACACATTGACTTACTTGTCAGAAGATTGCAAATGGTAGGTTGTAGTCTGTCCCTGATTTCCCCAATCCAATCCCTTAGTTTTATTTCAGCTGGTAATAGGTTTTTTATTTTTGTTTTTTTGCTTGCAGAATTTCTATTTGAATGTCTCTTCTGCATGAGTGAAAGTCTCATCTGGTCAGTTTATTGCTGCCTGTTGCTCCTTACTGAAGAACAGCTTTTCTTTTCCAAATGTCACACTGTGTATGGTAAATCATCACTTTTTTTATAAGATAAAACTGCTGTTAGGTGCTATTTACTATCTATATAAACTATCTTCACCAATCTTTTAATATTTTCTTTATCCTAGGCATAGACCCTTTTATAAAGAGCTTGAAAGAAACTTTGCATCTTAATAATATAGAATTGCAAAAGCAAGGACTTCTACTTTTTACTGAAATTTTGAAAAAGTAAGAGATCAACTCTCCACCTGGCTTTAGTTTGGAAAATTTGAACAGAGGAAGCAGCTTTCACCAAAGTTATATCTGAGAGGATAAATATTTCAGGGGGAAAATAAGCATGATTTTATATAATGATGTTTTTACCAGCTATCTATGAACTTGAAACTTGAAAAACTGTTTACCCTTATTTTTTAAGTCATGAAAAATAGTTTATATAAGATTTGGGAGGCATGATGGGGAATCTTGCATATTACATGAAATTCTTCTAACTTTTTACTTGTCAGTGTATGGAATGTTTATATTTTGTAGTTACAAATTTATTTTTTACATTTCAGTGGAGAACCTTAATATAGGCATATTTAATATATATATATATACATAGGTTTTATAGGTGGATTACTAATTTGTAATTTAACATAATTACCTTACAGTCCTTCAACACTGAAGTGGTTTATACATCTCATAAATAAACTATACAACATAAGTAATTGTGTACAATAATTTTAGATTAGGCATTTGTATATTTCGATTTCAAATAGCTTGAGTTCAAATGGGCAGTTCTTAGAAAAGAGTTACAATCCATACTGAAAGTGTTTTGAGTTTGGATAAGTTCTGGTTCTGTTGAAACAGCCTGCCTTGAACTTGAATTTGAAAATATCATATTGTACTTTAGGAAAATGTTAAGGTGTATCTTTTAATTTCTGTTATCCTGCAGTTCAAAGTGATATATACTGTTATAAAAATTGTTTTGTTGAGTAAAAATTTTGAATATTTTACTTAATTTCAGGCAACCGGAAGAAATTAAATTATTTACAAATATTGCTACATTTAAAGATGCTGCTAGTGTTCTAATGGAAGCTGTGAAATGCCCTGTTATTGAAGTAGCATCTGAAGCAGTGAAAGCTGTGACTGCAATTTTGAGGTAAAATAAAAGTGTAATTTAATTTAATTTAATTTTTATCTGTAAAATATAGATAATTCCTTACCTCTGCATCTTCTTTTATAACTTTCTGCCAATTTGTCTCTTACTGGTAAAATTCTTTAATCATTAGTTTATTAGGATCTGCATATTCTATAACATGCATGCTATTCAATGGTGAAAAGAGTAAGGTTCTACATTTAGGCAACAAAAACGGAATGCACAGGTACAGTATAGGTGATACCTTACTCAGTAGTAGTAACTGTGAAAGGGATCTTGGAGTCCTAGTGGACAACCATTTAAATATGAGCCAGCAGTGTGCAGCAGCTGCCAAAAAAGCCAACACAGTTCTAGGCTGCATCAACAGAGGGATAGAATCAAGATCACGTGAAGTGTTAATACCACTTTATAATGCCTTGGTAAGGCCACACTTGGAATACTGCATTCAGTTCTGGTCGCCACGATGTAAAAAAGATGTGGAGACTCTAGAAAGAGTGCAGAGAAGAGCAACAAAGATGATTAGGGGACTGGAGACTAAAACATATGAAGAACGGTTGCAGGAACTGGGTATGTTTAGCTTAAGAGAAAGAAGGACTAGGGGAGACATGATAGCATTATTCCAATATCTCAGAGGTTGCCACAAAGAAGAGGGAGTCAAACTATTCTCCAAAGCACCTGAGGGTAGAACAAGAAGCAATGGGTGGAAACTAATCAAGGAGAGAAGCAACTTAGAACTGAGGAGAAATTTCCTGACAGTGAGAACAATTAATCAGTGGAACAGCTTGCCTCCAGAAGTTGTGAATGCCCCAACACTGGAAGTCTTTAAGAAGATGTTGGATAGCTATTTGTCTGAAACGGTATAGGGTTTCCTGCCTAGGCAGGGGGTTGGACTAGAAGACCTCCAAGGTCCCTTCCAACTCTACTATTGTATTGTATTGTATTGATAATATACTTGACCAAAGTATACTAAAATGTTCATTTGGAGAAGAGAAATGACTAGTGTGATTTTAGTAGATAAAAGGTATGTGAATATCCTCTGTTTATTCATAGTTGATTTGTTCTTTTAACACGATATTCATATTGACACTCAATATGCATATTGTCACTCATTTATACTATTATCTTTGCTTAACGTTTTCCTGTTTTTCTCAGCACAGAAAGGATCATGTGAGCTTTCCACCTATACAATATGGGCAACTACAGAAATTGATTGAAGCTATATTGATGCGATGTAATGATCTCCCATTGGCACCTTTTAGTAAAAGGCTGATGGTTAGTCCCTCAAAGCTCCTTTTTTGTTGTTCTGATTTAAGACCAGCTGTCAGGCCTGCAGCCATATTCCTTTTGGATCTTTGGCCTGCCACACTTTCTATTATACTACTATGCCTTTTCTATTGTGGGAAAATGGGAGGGGGGCTATTTGGAACCCTGACATCAGCAATGTGGTGTGTGTGTGTGTAAATAAAATATTTTTAAAAAATTTAACAGAACATTTGCTGAAAATGCTCCCATCCCCATATATTAAAAGTTGAGTCCTCCTTTCTTTTGAAGACAATTCTTTACCTCTGTTAAATGTACTTTGGACCATATTTGCACAGTATTATTTTATTAAAGTAATTATTAATCTAAACATTGGGCGATAGCAGCATTATATTCTTACTGATTTTTCTTCTTTCAATATTACAGGATCATCAAGGGGGTAGATGTAACAATAGAGCAATTTCACAACAGGCACAGTTCTTGCAGAGTGCCTTAGAAAGCTTCAGAAATGCTTGTAGGTAAGAAAAGATTTTGCTCAATTTTACTGATGGTAGAAGTGGTAAGAAAAATCAATTAGAAACTGAGATATTATACTAAACATACAAATATTTAATACACATTTCATTCACACATGAATTTACAGCAGAAAAGTACTGAGCTCATTTTATATCTGAACATGACCCTTACTCAAACTTGATATTTGATGATTTAATGGATATGCCCATGTAGTTTTGTTAGCAACAATACAGAAATGTTTTACCATTGACTTCTGGGATTTTTATTTAATCTTACCAGTCCTTCTTATAGCTGTGATACTATCATCCAAGTATTAACTTTTGAAAATTGGCTAGAAACTGCTTTGATTGAGATGGATAAATTTAATAAAATCAATCAATCAAAATAATTGAAGGAGTTTCAGTTAGAATTCTTATTTTATGCACGTATATTTAGCTGATATAATTGCAGTCTATGAAGTTTTTTTTAAAAAAACTTAAAACCCTGATAATGTGATTTGATTTATTTATGGTATATTTACTTTTTATATAATAATAAGAAATGAAGCTTATTTTATTCAGCTATCCTTAATCTTGATAAGTATGAATGGAGTCTTATTCGTTTGTTTGTCCTGCTATGCTTATATCCTGCCTTTCTTCCTGGAAGTCCAACTTAGCTTATCTCACATTATGCTGACAGCTACCTTGTAAAATAGACTGGACTAAGAGTTTAAATTCTGTTCACATCTTCAAAATAGAAATGGGGTCACACCTCCTGATTTCTGTTGAAGAGAAAGTGAACAAACTATGTCTATGTACAACTCTGAGTAAAGATAGTATTTGTGTGAAAAAGTAATTTTATGTGTAACATTCTACTGATATTTCAGCTAAATATATCTAATTAGGTCTGACCTTGTATCATACTATGTAATTAAATATTTTGAAGTGGTAAGTTGATTTATAATGACAATGCAGTTAACTTTTTCACTCAAAAAATGTGTGGACATGTGTACGAGTGTACACCCACATCCATGCACAAATACAAACACCAAATCCTGTGCTCCAGCTACAACATTAGAGTCAGGTTCTTTAGGATTAAGCAGATTTCAGCATACTGTAAGATTAGCAAACTACAACATAAATTCTTCATAGTCTGAAGGGGCCTCTCAAAATTCCAGAATTTATACATGAAAGGGTTAATGAATTAAGCCTCCTCTATTACTCATATGAATCTCAATTGATTAAGATTTAAGTAATACTTTGTTGTTGCATGCTTTTACAACTTCTGTTCATGGAAGCTCCTTCCTCACCACATCTTGTGTTCTTATTCATCTTTTTCTACTACCTCTGCCTAATAAAGCCTTTATTGCTTTATGTAGCCTAGGATCTCACCATGTTTAAATACAATCCTGGGATTAAGGGAAGATATAGAAACATGATATAGTATAGGTTGTATCTAATAGGTTTTATAACTTTTTAGTTTAGCTGTGCAATACCAAAAAGATCCTCTGGCTCAGAAGAACACTTTTACAGCTCCAAATTCAGAGAATATTGATACATTGAAAAGATTTTCGGAATTTCTTCTATGGATATCTGATTCGCTTTGCATTCCCCTGGTCATGGTAATTATTTTTGCTATGTCCTTAGCATCAAACATCAAATAGGTCATATAAATGTACAGGAAAGAAAAAGAAGAACAGTTGTATCTATAGATCATATAGAAGAAATTGTGATGAAGTTTACGTAATAGAGGCAAAATTGCAATGTCCTCTGCTTTTGATTTTTATTACATTAGTAACAATGAGGAGCATTTAGAAGTTAAATAATTTGTGTAATTTTATTACACAGTATTTGCAAGTCATGTTATTAAGAAAATAAATTGTTTTAGGAAGAGTTTTCAGCTATAATAATAATATGCATCATAGAGTTATAGGTCTGTTAGGCCTATACTGATTTTCATTTCTGATTTGCATTTTATTACTTTTATAATAGGGAGAATATGTATATATTTTCTTGCAGAAATATTCTGAAAGGGCTGTCCGCCCAGGTATTATGGAAGTTTTCATCTCAGCACTGAACATCCTGTTTAATGTTATGCCCGACATGCATAAGAGATTATCCATTAAATTGGGTAAGGAGAGCTAGACCAAACTACTTTGGGAAGTATGATTAAAATATGTATTTTTATTTCTGAACTTTAATGTTGCCATAAATGCAATAAAATCCTAAATAAATATATTTATAATCATTTGATTCAGTAGATAATTTTCCTTAAAAATTGGTGGCTCCTAGTGCTGCCCAGCTTTTTTTTCTGCTATAATTACTGGCAGAACTGTAAGCAACTTTCTACAGTTTGGAGAATATAGCATTTCCTGTTCCTGAATGTTAATGTTTGTTACCCCAGTGAACCTAGAAAATATTAAGAAAGACAACACCAATACATAAGTAGGCTTTATTGATAGCTTGCAAGTTGCATCAGGTGTAAACAGTTACAGCAATAAGCATAGCTGGCTTATTTTAGCTCTCCGTATATTCTCACACAAGTAATATATTACTTTATAACCCTTAGGCTTGAGCACATATTCTGCTTACCTGCCATTCATTTTAAAATGTGTTGCAGAGGTTCATAGGCAAGTCATGGTAATTTAATTAGATGCACCATTGAAAAATATTTTTTATTATTTAATAAATATTTCCCTATCATTTATTAAATAAATTATTGCTTTTGCTCTAAGACACTTTTTACTTTTAGAAAAATTAAAACTTCGCTTTCCAAAATATTAGGAAAATGGTGCTGAAATGATTATAAGAGCAGTACTTTATTTATCTTGAAAAGATGTACCAAGAAGTAAGCACAAATATAAGCACAATGTACTCGCCTTTGCAGAAGCTTCCCTCCGAAGCATTCCGAGGGAGGGCTGTAAACTTCCCTCTGAAGTCTTGGGATGTTCTGAGGAGCCCCCCAAGGCAAAACGCCGCTGCCAGGTAGTTAAAAGTACGTCTCTGATTCGTCTCTGTCAGTCTCTCTCTGATTCCCTCCCTCTCTCCCTCTCTCTGTTCCTCTGTCTGTCTGTCTCACTCACACACACACACACTGTGGTCACCTTGTTGAGTGTTCCAATCACATTTGAAACACTCAACAACTGGCCGGCAATGCAGGCCAGTTGTTGAGTGTTTCAAATGTGATTGGAACACTCAACAAGGTGACCACAGTGTGTGTGTGTGTGTGTGTGTGTGTGAATGAGACAGACAGACAGAGAGAGGAACAGAGAGAGGGAGTGAGGGAGGGAATCAGAGAGAGACTGACACACACACACACAATTAAAGCAATTTTATTGTTATCTACCTGTATTTTTATTTTTGAAATTTACCGTGAGCTGCTGCATTTCCCAGCCTCGGCTTATACTCGAGTCAATAACTTTTTCCAGTTTTGGGGGTAAAATTAGGGGTCTCGGCTTATACTCGAGTCGGCTTATACTCAAGTATATACGGTATTTTAACTCAGACATTTTGCATGAGTAGAATTATCTTTCTCTTTAGCATCTTCTTCTTTCATCCAACTGAACATGGAATTGAAAGCCAAATTCTGCAGTGGACAAAGGTATTAAATTTGACATTAAAATTATGTCATACTTCATTTTATTAAAACATTATTTTTACTTAAATAGATCTATCTCCAGAAATTCCTAGGGATTTAGTTATTTTGCATCTTCATTTGGATAGCATAAAAATGTTTATAATTTTAAAAAGCAGCTGGCTAATTTGTTGATTTGAATGTTTTAAAGATGCCAAAACTTTATGAGTTAATAAAATTATGTATTTCAAAATGTAGCCCTTCATACTTTTATAGAATTCCATATTACTAAACGTAGACCGATGCTTGTCCATGGATGTACTGTCAAAATTTCATTTTGCTTGATTTCTTTTTTTTAAAGTAATGCTGCCTTGAATCAAGCTTGTTCTAGTTTTCTTCATAGCATGTGCCTCAGTCTTCATTTGTCCTCTGAGAAAGTGGTGGATTCCTCAAAACAAAGTAAGTTTGATAAAAGAGCTGTTTGTGAAGTTTCTTTGAACTGCAACATAAGTTCAAATCTGAAAATAAAACTTGTTGCAGCAATTGGAAAAATGCGCCCAATTTGTAGAGATTGGTATGAATTTGTGGGCTCTGTAAGTGATACATTATTATATAGAGTCTTCTGGTTTTTTTGACCTGGGCCCTTAAGTCTAAATTGTTATACGAATTTGCCATGGTCATTTTAAGGCCTCGTGGCACCATATGATTACCTACTAATATTAACCAAGAAGAAAAAGAGAAAACTGTTCTCTTTTGTAGGGAAAAACAATAATGTGACTAAGATTATATTAGGAGTAAAGGATCAGGATTCTAAGTCAGAAAATATGTTTATGTGCTGTCCAGGCTTTTCTGACATTTCTGATTATTAATATTTTTCCTCATAGAGCAAGAAATATCTGAACTCCTGTGGAAGACTCTGCCCCTGTTAAACGTCAGTGCACTGGAAAGTCTCAGACTCTTATCTGAAACCCCAGATCCCTTATGTTTAAATGAAACACTTCGCAATCAGCAATATAGCCTTCTGTTTCTTTTCTACCTTGCTTTTAGTCATGAAGACAGGTAGGTGATATGGCATGAATAGGAAAAGCAGTCAATAAGCAAGATGAATCAGCTTAAGCATTTTTTAATTTTTTTTTCCAGAATTGTTCCAGAAGCAGATCTATTCTCAGCTATATCAAGTTTTCTTCTATCTGTTGAGGACCAGGGAGATTGTCCACCTCCATATATTGTTAAAGCTATTTTGTATCTTATGGCAATTTGTCAACACAAAAGTAAAGTTTTAGACTTGGTAAACACCGGCTTAATCATTATACACTGGCTTAATCATTATATACAGAAACAGCTTTTAAAATTTACCACATCACATTGAAGGTCTTCTTTTATTAAATTTATTTATTATTTAACCAGTATTTTGTTGTTGCAAGCAACAACTTAGTATCCCATTCTTGTTTGAAAAAGCTTTTGGGAGTACAAGGATGTTCTTCTTTGAACTGGCTTAACATCTGGGAACTATATGGAAGTGTTCATGAAGTTTTTATAGAAATTGTACTAAATAGATGTTATCGTTTTCTGTGATACTTTTTCAACTTTCCAGCCTAGTCTACAGTAATGGCTTTTCCTGGTGGCCTTCCACCAAAGCACTTATTAGGTACCATCATGCTTAGCCTTTTGACATCAACCACAGTCATCTAGTTAATCTTGCAATCATTACATTTGGATTTATTTAGCTAGGATTTGGTGAATAAATGTTTTATATTTTGCACAGTAGTTCAATGATTATGTAACAAAGATCAAACTCCCAAGGAAAAAAAAATGAATAGTGAGGTAGTACAGAACAACATAATTAGATGTTGTGTTCAAATAGCATGTATGGGAAAATGTCCAGGCATGCTAAAAATATCCAAATACCTTCACCTCCTCCCCCATAAAGAATGATAATAACCTTTTGCAAAAGAATATTGGCATGACAAAGAAAAATAATTGTGATAGAAGAACACAGTGGAACTATGGAAGTTGGCATTACCTGTACCTTTCTTTTATGAAGAGTTTCTTGAATGAGGCAGAACAGTTCCACAATAACATACTGGTTGGAAAAATCTAGAATTTGTTACCACTTGCGATAACCTTGCAAATAAAATACTCAAGTGTAGATATATACATGCACAATATGAAACCACTTTCAGCAGTAAAAATGGTAGAATGTTGTTTCATGTTATTGAAGTTACTAAAGATGGTTTCATATTACCGTATTTATTTTTTGATATCTAAAAGAAGCCTTGAGAAGCTACTACAGTGAAAATGATTTGAATCTATTATGTTACTATTTTTTAATTCAAAAAGGAATTATAAATATGATTGTTCCTAGACATGATATTGATTTTTTTTATTCCCCTCTCCCTCCATTTCCTATATCCAGGCATGCCTTTCTGCTATAAGGAAAATCCTGGATGTTATATCTGATCTCAGCCTAGTGTATGTTCATCATCCTTTGCTGCTTAAGTTCTTCTTACAATATCCAGATCTTATGGGAAGATTTGGTCACTGCATCCTTCAACTCTGGTTTTCCTATGAAGATTTCTCTCAAACTGAATATGAAGATGCTGCCACAAGAGGCTCTGTTGACCTTTCTGACTCTTCAACCAACTTTAATAGTTTGATTTGTTTGCTAAAAGCCAATCCCAGTGCTATACTCGTATTATTGGTATGTGATTTTACAAAAATGAACCAAATCATAATCTAAAAACAGTTAAAGTATAGATCTGTTTCCAGAATATAAAACAAAGTACAGTTACTATACATAAATTCTCTATTCTCTGCTAACCATTTTCTGTAGAATTTGAAAAAACAGATTTAAAAAGACTTAAAGTGAGGAAAATGTTTTCAATGTTTCTTATTTTGTTACATTTAGCAATGGTATTTTCCATTTCCCCCACTCCAGCATTTTGATTTTGGTTTCTCATTAAATGTTCATATTAATGTCTGTAGCACAAATGTAAATAATGTTATACACATAAATAAAGTCTGAGTTGTTTTCCCACTCAGGATCTAGTCTGCTTTGGCACCAATGAAGTGGCTCAAAAAGTCTTAATTTCACTGAAACATTTCTTAAGAATAGCTGAGGATATCCATGTCTGTGACCTCCTTCGAAGCCAGTTTCTACAGATTTTGCAACAGCTTTTAGTAGAAAATAATTCCAATATTTCACAAGGTGAATAAACATAAATAATTAAGTACCAGCTATTCCAGTAAAATTTAATTGTGAAATGCTATTGGACATATTGATTTATAGAATTCTCCATAGGTATGTATTTGAGCAAGATAATGTTTTTAGTCTCCAGTTGACTTCTATGGTTAGCAATGCCCTTCTATTCATGAGTTCCTTATTCAGCACACGTAGAAGAAACAGACTGGTGATTCTTCCCTTCTGCTTTGGAGAGGAATGATCTGGCACAACTTGATTATCACTGAGGCACCTTTCATAACTCTGATATAATGTTAATATTTTTCTTTGTTTTTAGGACAAATAAATCATTTTTATATTAAATCATAGTAATTAATTGTACACCCTTGAGATTTAGTGTGGTATAGTGCTTGAGGTACTAGACAAGCACTACGGAGTCCACCTTTAGCTCTGGAAGCTCACTGGATATTTTTGGGGCAGTCTTTTTCTGTTGGTCCAAACTAGCATTTGGTTGTTGTGGGGGGGGAGGGGGGAGGGGGGGACACACAACGACAAAATGCTGTATATACTGCTTTGAGCTTCTGAATGAAAAGATGAGATATAAATCTAATAAATCTGGGTTCCTATAATAAATATCATATAGTAAACTGCATAGGCTGCTATTTCAGGTATAAAATCAGACAATACTTTGCATTAATGCATCACAGATTTGACTGCTTTTGAGTAGCAAACAAATATGTAAAATTTAGGGTAACCCTCAAACCTACAACATTGCTGCTTTTTTGCATCAAATTATTTCAAATCTAAACTGAAATGAAAAGGTAGAATATGCTCATTTATAAAAGTAATGCTCAATTCAACTGACACCATAGCTTTTATTTAGCTTTCTGGATCAATACTTTGTAACAAAGGGATTTAGTGGAGATCATAATCTAGTTGAATTCTGACCTCAAATGGCTATACACTTCTATTAAATTAACTTGAGTGAAAAAAAAGCCCACCACCATATGTGAGAGTTTGGTTCGCTATAAATACGTTGTACAGTTTGGTTTTCCCCCCCAAAAATGTCATTAAAATACAGGTAATACTCAACTTACAACAGTTTAGTGACAGTTTGAAGTTGCAAGGGCACTGAAAAAAGTGGCATGATCATTGTTCACACTTACGACTGTTACAGCATCTCCATGGTCACATGATCAAAATTCAGACACTTGGCAACTGATTCATATTTATAACGGTTGCAGTGTCCCATATGCAACCTTTTGAGAAGAAAAGTCAATCGGGAACCCAGTTTCATTTAACCATGTTACTAACTGAACAACTGCAGTGATTCACTTAACTGTAGCAAGAAAGATTGTTTAATGGAGCAAACTCACTTAAAAATGTCTCGCTTAGCAACATAAATTTTGGGTTTAATTGTGGTTGAGAACTACCTACATGTTTTCCTACATTTTCCAATTATTGCTTCATGGGTTGTTTTGTTTTGTTTTAGTAAGCCAAAATGTGCCACTTTTGTTAAATCTACTTTTCCTGGTTCAGCTGAGATACGCAAAAGAACAAGAATTGGATAATACAGATTTCAGACTGCTTCACTTAGGTGAGTGTCTAAATTTGTTTTGGACATTTGAAGTAGGGATAAAACAAGAATATAGGATTTGCAAGCCAAAATAGATAGATTGATCCATCCATCCTTCCTTCCTCCCTCCCTCCCTCCCTCCCTCGCTCTCCAATGGATTTAATGACATTTGCAATTACATCTTTTAAGAAATCAAATATATATTACAGTGGGCTTCTTCAGGTGCACAATGCATATAGAAATTACATTTCTTTCTTCCGTAACAGTGTTACCAACTCTATTCCTCCTCCTAACTTTTTCTAAATGTTATAATCATGTCAGCTTTCATCAGGATTGCAATTTGAGAATGATTGGTTTTCTTCCTTTCTTTTTCATTGTATCACTTAAAACCTTTTCCAAATGTCCAACCTATTCTGGGTGAACTTTACCGATTCATTTAGAGTGCTCCTTTCTTGAATGCCCAACTTTATAGAACTTATAAAGGCAGTTATATAATAAGGGAGATTCATCAGAACAAAGAGAAATGAGGATCTTTTTTTTTTAAGTGGTGCAAATCTCTTTTCCAATAGTGGAAGTATTTTTGGAATGCATTTTCCCTTTGGGATCTCAACTGGTTAGTTTAGCTTATGTTCTGGGAAAGAGAGATGCATCTGCATATATCAGGAGACAACACACTAAAATAGTAATGATGAAAATTGTGCTTTTGACGTACGTATTTAGTCAACAAGAAAAAGGGACTTTTTTTTTGTTTTAGCTTATGCCAGGCTTCTGCTTTCTTAGCTCCAAAAACAAGCTCCTTGAGCCAGATTGTCAATATTCCTCTGTAATGTTTTTCTGAGTATAACTAAAGCAGCCTAAATTGAATGATAGTGAAAAATGGCCACAAAGGTGCTAATTAGTAAGCACAGATGTGACTATATTCACTATGGGATTTCTCTTCTTTTTTTTTTTTCTTTTTTTTTTGAGGCAGTTGGTCTTATTTGTGACTATGATGACGAACTTATCTGATTGGTAGTCTGTGTTGGTGTAGCTATCCCCAAAGATTTCACATATTAAAATGTATAAAGGATTATTGTTATATCGAGCACATATTTCTGTTATACAGTTATCAATTTGTGTGGGAAATGTAGTCCAACAGACACTGAAATTCTTCAGCCATCCCTGAACTTTCTTTATTGGAGCCTTCAGCAGACTATTCCTTCCAGCCAACAAATAGGTAAAAAGTAAAACAATTGCTTTGTTGTATGTGATAGTATGAACACTTTTCCCCAATAAGGACTTAGGGTCATATTTTCAGGATGGATGTTTCAAAAGTGCTTCCCCCCGGCTCCCAAGTCAACTGGACTGTTTTTTTTTTTTTTGAGGAAGATGTTTTGCTCCTCATCTAAGAAACTTCACCAGTGATGCTTCTTGGATGAGAAGTGAAGCATCTTCTTCCTCAAATAAAAAACAGCCCAGCTGCCTTTTGAAAAAAGCATCTTTGAGACAAGTATAAGAAAAGAAGTGAGGTGGCTCCCTTGTTATTAATGTTCCTCTGCCTATTATTTTTTCTTTTAGTATTTATTGTTCTAAATACTTTTTAAAATTATTATATAATAGTTTTATAAAATGACTTATATTTTTACTGGATTGTTGTATGCTGCACAGGATTGCTTTCTTGAGATGGGCAGCTAGAGAATAGGAATAGAATAGAATAACTTTATTGTCACTTTGAATGTATATTATTCGGCATACTTTAAAATGAAATAGAAAGACAGACAGATGTGTTGTATACTGCAAAGACCCTATCTAGTTGTAGTTCTCTTCTTTATAAGTAATGCCTCTCTAAAAATTGTATATTGTTGATGAGGTTCGGATTATCAATTATTGCATTTCTTTAGCTCAGTGAGTTGGAGTGGAAGTCTAGCTTTGATATTAAAACAAGTATGTAAAGTTTCCTCATCCATAGTAACTCTTATAGTAGAAACTAGTAACCTGTGCACTTGAGCCAATTATTGAGCCAAGGTTGTTTGATTCTATTGTGTACTAGAATAAGTATATCATAGTTAAATCTTTTTTAAAAAAGATCTCTGTTATGTGATGGAAAAAATAAAATATGTACATTCAGAGACTTCTTTTCTTGCTATTAAAGATAGGTACCAATATAGAACTGTTTGAAAATGGGAATGCTATTTATTATTTCTATTGAAATATTTAGTGGTGGGGGCAGCTGTTTTACTGAACATAATATAATTAAAATATTTATTTTAAAAATGCACCTGTTGTGTTTTTAAGAATATGCATTATTGTGTTATAATATCTGTGGAAACTTTCCATACCACCTAAAAGTATTTTCAAAAATAGTGTTCTCTTTTTGTGTATAATCTCCAGAGACAAAAGTATACAATTTACTGAGATTTGCTAGGATCTTTAGTATAGAATAGATCAAGAGCCTTAGACCTGTGGTATTTTGTTCCTTTTGATTTCAGTACTAATTTGTAATTATACATGGTTGCTACTGACTTAAGTTATACTTGTTACATTTACAGCTTGTTGAATCCTTTCTTCTTTTACAGTGGTAGTATTGTTACTTTCCAATAAATCTTTGATAGAGCTCCTTGAGAAAGTCCTGCAGTACACCTGGATGTCAACCTCTTTCTCTGAACCTGTCTTCTCCTCATCCATTGAATCACTTATTTGTTCTGCTTGGCTTTTGTCAGCTTCACTCTTGACTCAACAAAATATTTACAATACAGAGGTTAGAAACATGGATAAATCTGTGTACAACCAGTTACTTTTTCTTATAACTACTCAATTCACTACTGCAATAAGGGCATTATTTAACTATATTATACATTATTAACTTGATATAGATAGTACAAGTGGAAAATAACATTGGATGTGATATGTTTACGGACTGGCTGTGCAGTTTATTAATGTACTGTATGTGTGAAGACTGTATCTTATCTGACAATCAGAAGAATGCCATTACTATTTCCTTACATAGAGAAAAAATATTGAAAGAGTATATAGGAAAATGTTCGTTAAATGTTCTTGGGAAGTTGTTCAACAGCACTGATTGAAAATATACAAGATATAACAATAAACAAGACCTGAGAAATGCAGTGTGACTTTATGCTGGGTAGGATGTATGCAGATTTAACTTTACCCTTCAGGAGGTAATTGAGAAATGTAGGAAACGTTTATTGCACGCAATAAGGTGAAAAGGCTTCAGTTATAAAATATTTTTCAGGATTCAGAAATACTGAATATAGCAAGAGCATTATATAACAGTAGTATATGAGAATAAATGTAATATTTAGTATATAGTTCAACATTGAACAGAGAGCAGACAGAGAAATGTGAAGCTCCTTTGGTTGTATTGTGGGATAAATGTAATGTAGCAAATTATAGAGTTAGAAAACACAGAGCATGGAAATGATTTTGTGTATCTTAGCAGAATGTTTACTAACTAGATGGGTAAATGGAGAATGATATTGTTAGATATTCAAATGTGGTTTTTGTGCAGAATGAATGCTTGTTGATAAAAGTGAATGTGTGTGTGTGTGTGTGTGTGTGTGTTATGTCAAAGCACCTGGTATGCCCAAATATGGGAGGGAGCACACTGCTTCCCTTTTTTGCCATTCAGCTCCACTCTAGGAGCCTTCCAGGCAGGAAACCATTTTTGTGTTGCATTTGTACTGATAAATAAATAAAGGGAGATTAGTATAGATCTATTTTTAGCTCTCATCAGTATGCTCCCTCCCATATTTGGGCATATCAGGTGCTTGTGGCTTAGTGACTAATACAACTGCCTAACATGTAAAAACAGCTCAGGTTCCAATCCGGCCAGCTTTACTCACACAAACCCGAAGCTGAAAACACCAGCCTGAAGATGGCGGGTGAGACATCGCCGAAACGTTGCCAAGACAATCTCAATCTTACATGGGATAAGACCCGAATACAACAAGACCAGCATGCCTACACCAGTGAAAATCTACGAAAACAAATATCTTACCTCTATGGGGGAGGAAACCTTCCTGCTCACCAGGACCTACAAGAAACTTGAAATCCGAAGAGCCACCATCTTATGTGACCTCACATTCCTACACAACTGCCGAGACAAAAGCCTGATCCCCACATGCTTCCAACTAAAATTCCATTCTAAAACCTCAGCCACCGAAAGAATCCTGAAAAGAACTGAATTAGCCCTAATCAGAAACGAACTCCACAGGAAAAGATTCCTACTAGACCAAACCAACCGGAACCTATTCACTCTTCACCTCAAACTCAGCAACAAAATCCACCCAGCACTCTGGGACAAATCCAAACAACTCTGGAGAGCCAAAACAGAAACCTCCTACAAGACAGACACACCAACAAACTCCACAGACTAGAAAAACAACAGAAGCCCAACCGCCCTGCACAGCAACTCATGAAACAAACAGTGCACAACATATCAGACAGAACTCTCACCACAGCTGAAACCAATGTCCTTTCCAGAGGATTCAACTTTGCAGTCGCCCCTAAACGCATCCCCACTGAAGATATCATATGCAGAGTTAAAGCTACACTCACCAAAATCAACCCAGATGAAGCCAATAAAATCAGACTTGCAGTCACCAACGTCCTTTGCTCCAGCAATCCACCCAGAAGCAATTTACAGCAAGAAAAACAAAAAGCACTCACCAACCTGAGGAAAGACAACAACATAATCATTCTCCCAGCAGCCAAAGGTAACGCCACAGTGGTGATGAACACGTCTGACTACCAAGCCAAACTATCCAACCTGCTCCAAGACCCCACTTACAAACCTCTAAACACAGACTCCACCACATAATTGGGAAAAACCACCAAATCCAAAATAAAAGCCTCTCCCATCAGTGAAGAGACCCAGCAAAGAATCATCCCCATAGAGAAATCTTCCAGATGCCCCAAACTCTATGGACTCCCCAAGATACACAAAGAAGGAACACCACTCAGACCCATAGTCAGCTCCATAGGCTCACCTCTACAGAATCTTGCCAAATTCCTCGCCAAACAACCCCAACCCTACGGAGAATCCATCACCTCACACGTACAAACTCACTCCACTTCCTAGAAACAATAAAGAAACAAAACTTACAACCCAGCGACCTACTCGTGAGTTTCAATGTCATATCCCTCTTCACCCAAGTGCCTATAAAAGAAGCCTTGGCAGCCATCCAGACAAAACACAACCCCCCTAAACACATCCTGGACCTGACTAACCACTGCCTAACCAACACATACTTCATCCATAATGGACAAAGATACAAACAGATAGAAGGAGCACCTATGGGATCACCCCTCTCACCTGTATTGCAAACCTATACATGGAACATTTTGAAACCAACGCCTTAGACAAATCTGAACACAAACCCAAACTCTGGCTTAGATATGTTGATGACACTTTCATGATTTGGCCACACGGGAAAGAAAAACTGGACAACTTCCTCACACATCTCAACAGCCTACACCCCAAAATACAATTCACCATGGAAATAGAAGCAAACAACCAACTTCCCTTTCTGGATGTCCTAATCTACAAAAAACCCAATGGCTCCCTAGGACACACCATCTACCAGAAAAAAATACACACCAACCGCTACTTAAATGCACAATCCCATCACCACCCTGCACAGATCAACTCTGTAGCCAAGACCTTCATCTCCAGAACCAAACGCCTAGCCGACAAAGACCACCTGAAAACTGAATTATACAAACTCACAAATGTATTAATCTCCAATGGATTCCAAAGAAAAACAATCACCAACCTAATCCAAAAGGAGACTCCCCCAAAAAACCAAGACACAGAACAGGACAATGGCATCGCCCTCCTCCCTTACATCAAAGGCACCACAGATAAAATCAGCAAAATTCTCCACAAGCACAATATCAGGACAGCCTTCACCACTGACCAAAAAATAGCCAACATCTTAAGAAACCCCAAAGACAAAACCCAGCTAGAAAACCAAGGAGTCTATGAAATACCACGCAAAATCTGCCCGGCAATATATATAGGACAAACAAACAGGAGGATAAATGCACGCATCACAGAACACAAGAACGCAGTAAGAAAAAAAGAAAAAAACTTCCTCCCTTTTCCAGCACCTTAAAGCTACAGGACATGAAATCAACTTTGAAGGAGCCAGGTTAATCTCCAAAACAGAACACCTGAACAAGAGAATAATTATGGAAGCCATCAAAATAAACACCCCCACAACATGAATAAATGTGATGATACCTCCCGCCTACCAAACATCTGGAAAGCAGCCCTAGCCAACAAACGAACACCACCCACCACCCAAGCCATTACAATACAAAACAACAATGCACACACAGCCAGCACCAATCAGCACCAATCTACCAATCATGATACAACCACACAACCAATCATTCCACTTACTGAAACAAAGCCAGCACCCCATCCCCTCCCACCAAGATTTACAGAAAGACGGCAGCTCCGTTCCCATTTTAAGCCCAAGCCTGAAGATGGCAGGTGAGATCTTGCCGAAACGTTGCAAAGACAATCTCAATCTTACACGGGAAAAGACCCGAATACAACAAAACCAGCATACCTACACCCATGAAAATCTACAAAAACATATATATATGTTATAGTATATACACATACACACACACACACTTTGTATTTGTGCTGATAAATAAATAAAGGGACTGTATGTATGTATATATGTATGTATGTATACATACATACATACATACATATATATAAGAGTTTGGTATATCAAGAAAAGCATAAAAATTCAATGCTGTAGGAATGAATTAGAATAATAACTTTATTGTCACTTTAAATATACACTAATTGGCATACATTAAAATGAAATTTCATTGCATACAGCTTTCAAAGGGTCACTAAAGAGTTATTTTTAAAGTGTTTTAAAAAAAGAAGAAACTGTGTGCAGAAAGGATGAATAATGTGCTTTGACCATATGGTAACCATAAACAGTATAAGTTGAGATGATTTGGTCATATAGAGAAAATAAGCTGTAGAACCCTTGGCGAAGTTCTTTTTTGAGAGGGAAAATACTGAACAAAAAACCCACATCTCCTTCTGTGCATCTGTCCTCAACCAATTCATTTGACTCCTGAAAGGTTCATCACCTGATCTCCTTGGATGTGGACAAGGTCTTCAATGCAGTTGCATACAGAAAAAAGAGCATATTATTCTTTGGTAGGTAACACCACAAAAAATAAATATGTGAACACAAAATATCCTAAGGATATTCTAAACAAAAAATAGTAGACCTTAGGAGTTCTCCAACAATATTACAGATGTAATAATACCCAATATTTATCAATATCTCACTTTCCCATCCTCTTTCACACCTCATGAATTTAATGCAATTTCTTCATTATGCTCCGCTTATCACATGAATATAGTACACTTTATTTTCATTGGTAGGATGATTTTTTTAATGTACTATTGTTTTGAACTGAATATCCTTATGTCTAATCCTAGTTATGCTATAGCAAAATGCTTATTTTCTCAATTTTTGTGGCAGCAGACATATTTTGAAAATAACATAAATAGATAAAAATTAAGCAGGAAATTTCTTCTTCAGACAAATTGTCCATACTGTTCTTATCACCATGACTAGAGTTTCCGCAACGTTTTAGATGAATTTCCCTTGTTTAATGATAACTTTAAAACATAGTAGCAAATCTTTTTTTTTAGAAAACAGATTGATAAAATAGATAGAATACCTTCCCTTCCCCCCTGTACATATAATTATTCAAGAGCCAGAGATTTTAATTATGCTGGTTAATGACCGCAATAAAATAATTTACTACCTTTTAAAACTGAAGACTAGGCTTTGGGCTAGTGTGTGGTTTTTCCAATAAGGAGACTACATACTGAACTGTCCAAGTACATGGATTTTTATGTGTAGTGTAGGATCTCTGAAGTGTATGAGGGAAATACTTACTTTATACTAATAGTTGGTTTTTTTATCCAGTTAGCATCCTTCAGTTTTTGAGAGCCTTCTTTAATCAGAACCTCTGTTCATCCTTTGTGAAGCTTATTGTCCAGTCCACAGATGAACAGGAAAAGGAACAATCACAATCAAAAGATAATATTTCCTTGTTTCCACTGACTATGTGGCATATACTGTCCTTGGTTGCTCGATTACAAAACCTACTTGTCCAGGTAAATTTTACTGTTAATATGGAATTGAAATATTAATTGTAGGACTCAGCAAAGCTGATTTATTTCAAATAAATGGAGAAGCGTAAAGAGAATAGAATCAAGTACACTTTTTGTCACTTTTGAACTATCTAATGATGCAAAAACTACCAGAAACAATTATTCATAAAGGTATAGATTTATTCTCAATGATGTAAAGCCACTGTCTCTTGCATCTGCATCCTATTTCTGAGAAGAATTTTGGAACATTCAACAGGATCCATAGGTACATGCATTTCCCCCAGTCCGTTGACCAAGTTAACATTAATTCCAGCTGCCAATGGGAAAACACTAAAAGCATCACTTCTCCACTTCCTTGTTATTCCTTTGCTGTGTTTTCTTTTCTGCAGCAAGGACAATGGTTTTTAAAAGATTACTGTGCAATGATATAGTAGTGTCATCCCTCAGAACAGCCAAAAATCAACAGAGATTGTGACATGCTATTGGCTTAAGTTCATGAAGGACAACGAATCCCAAGAGCTGGGATGAGAAGTAAATTCCCACTTCTCTTCTGTTAAATAGAAAATTGATGGGCATGGTGCTACAAAAGAAGCACAGCAAAATTGTTTTTGCTGTATTTCCTTTGGAGTAGGAACAAACTTATTATAGTTTCAAATTGTCTCTGCATATTGGATTATCCATGATACTGGGGAGATGAGGCAAATTCCTTTGCTTGTGAAGGATCTCCTTAATGTAAGAGCATTTTCAAATATTTTATGTCCCATGAGTCTCAAGACAACCTTAAGATTATGAATTGTCTTTTTTATTCACTTCTGTTATAATTTCAGGGATACTTTTAGATGAATTTGATAATAAATTGTATTTGCTCTTTTATGTTTACAGAAGGACTTTTTGCTATCACAGACTGTTATTGGATGTCTTGAAGCCTTGTTGGAATATCTGCACCTGAAAAATCAGAGCACTGGTACAGCTTTCAATATCTTTATGTATTCTTTATTAGTAAAAATGCTTTACATTGAAATTATTTTGCTTTGCCTAAATGGCTTGCAATCATTGGCTTCTTATCACTAAAGCAGATATAAACCTTAGTATAAAATATTTTGTTACTAAAATGAAGATATACAGTATTTCAGATACCAAGATAGTTGCCAAGAAAATAATATGGAAAAACTTTATATCAATTTGGTTATGGCTGGGTGATGCTATGAAGATATTATAAGTCTCTAGTGCAGAAATGAATGCAGACCATCCTAATTCCCATACTCTTCATGCTATCTCAAGTTTACTGGGATGTTAGTCTTTTGGGAAATGAACTGGTCGCAGAAGGTTTTCATGGAAAATGTAAAAGATCATGGATAAGCTTATTGAAGTTTACAATTTCCAGTGAGATAAAAGCAGAATTAACTCGACTGAACCATGTTTTATATTTTATACATGGCAGAAAATCTTAATAATCTATTTTCATTACTGAATAATATAGCAACTCTCCTAGATTTTATATTATCTGAATGGATCTTTGCTTCTATTATTTTATTTTTGTTTTGAATGAATTATAAGTAGTCCTTGACTTATGACCACATTTGAGACCAGAATTTCTGTTGTTAAGCAAGGCAGTTGTTAAGTGAGTCATGCCCAATTTTACAACCTTTTTTATCATGAGCCATGGTGGTGTAGTGGTTACGAGTGCAATACTGCAGGCTACTTCTGTTGCCTGCTGACTGTCGGCTGCCTGCAATTTGGCAGTTCAAATCTCACCAGGCTCAAGGTTGACTCAGCCTTCCATCCTTCTGAGGTAGGTAAAATGAGGACCCAAATTGTTGGGGGCAATATGCTGACTCTGTAAACTGCTGTAAAGTGGGCTGTAAGAGAGGGCTGCAAAGCACTGTAAAGCAGTATATACGGTAAGTCTAAATGCTCTTGCTATTGTTAAGTAAATCACAATTGTTAAATGAATCATGCAGTCATTAAGAGAATCTGGCTTGCCCCATCGACATTGTTTGTTCACAAGCCAGTTTAAAAGGTCATAACTGGCAATGACCTTGAAACAGTGCAATCTTCATAAATACATGTCTTTGTCAAGCACTCAAATTTTGAATATGAGACGCTACAGTAGTTGTAATTGCAAGGACCAGTCATAAATCACTTTTTCAGTGCTGTTGTAACTTTGATGGTAACTTCTGGTAAATGATTGGTTTTAAGTCAAGGACTACCTGTAGATTGTTTAAATTGTGGGCAGCGTATAAAGAGCACTTTTTTTGAGAGATTTTCTACTTCCATTGGTTTTCCTCTGTTATTATTATTTTTTAAAAAATTTTTGCTGGTATAAAACAAGACTTAACTCAGTACAGAATGAATAATATATTTGTTTGGGGATTATTTTCTTAGATTTCTTTCTAAACTATTTGTGATAAAATTTTTCCACTTCTAGCATGTCATATTGCCTCGCACCCATGGAATAAATTTCTGTTGATCACACTTTTAGATGGTAATGAGAATTCCTTTCTTAACTCAGAAATTCTTAGACTTATTAGTCTGGTGAGTATAATGGCTGTTAACCATTAATTCCTATTGTGTTATTCCATTGCATTATGACAGTTTTAACTGAATTGTTCCATTTAGTTATCACTGACAAAACATGAGTGAAACACCATTTATAACACAGTGAGGACTGGATTCTGCTGTAAACTTGGGAGAGCCTTAAATATGCATATGTTTTTGTTAAGCATAAACTTACAGGGAATGTAACCTTATTGTATTTCTTTAATCAAAATAAACTCTTAAATGCAGCCACTATAATTCTGATTTTGATCCAAGCAGGTGCATTAGGGAGGATACCCTCCATTTCTTTGCTTGAAAACTCTAACAATCCCCTCTATAATTATTGTCATTTTTCTCTAGCGAAGCGAATAGAAGTTTGTTGACACATTTATTAAATAAGGTTAATGGACTTAATATATACTGTTAGACCAGAAAATACGATTTATAAATAACACTGTTCATAGAAGCATTATCAAACAAACTGCATAATAATTTAACACAATATGTGAGTCTAACCCTTGTGCATTGGTATGATTTTGTTCAAAGGAATATTGTACATATCCGAATGGAAGGATGCAATTTCCATTGCTTCAATCAAAATCTGACTGCCATGGATGATTTTCAATATAAAAAAACCCAAAGATTAAAACTGTTTAGGAAATCTGTTCATTCATATTCATCAGTTTCAGCTGTTTAGATGTTCAACAGTAAAAAAAAACATTCATAGGGCTCAGGAACATCCTAACTTCCATGCATGAGGATAGCTATTACAGTAACCCTTTATTTAGCATAGGAATACACATTATCCTCATCTTGCCATGAGCCTTCATGTAGGCAATCTACATTTGCCTTTTCTTGTGCTGTGTGAAAAGTTATGTTTTCTGACTTCCACTGAGACAAGCAGTGCTATATAGTCTGTCTGCTGCACTTCATTTTGTGTAGGTAAATAGCTCCAGTCCAATTGGCTACTTTGTGCTGTGGCAGAAATGGCCTCTTGCTTCTGTCACTGGTTGCTCTTCTACATTACCATTTTGGGTAACGGTTGCTGGGATGCCTGCTGTCTTCTCAAAGTGGGTTTGTGAAAAGGTTACAGTGAAAGACTGGACTTTTTCTTTTAATAGGCATACTGGTAAACTAATGAAAGGTGTTTTTTTTAAAAAAAAAAGCAAGATAGAAAAGTTTTGCCAATTTCTCCTAGTAGCTGGAGTGACAGAAAGGAAGATTAAACTCTTTTTCCTCCAGTAATCCAATGGTGGATGCCATGAATGGAAGGTGTCAAGTATCACAGGAAACAACATATGTGAACTTATATAAAGGAACAATCAATGGAAATATGTCATAAAAAAGACTTGGGTGGGAGGGGTAAAGAAAAAAGGAAGACGGACTTCCGGTTGTTCCTGGTGCCGATGGCAGGCTTTTTTTTGAGCCTGTCAGATCAAGAGACAGTTAGAGGTGTTTTTTTACGATCTTTAACACCTCGGACACTCGTAAATTCTTGGAATTTATGAGGGAGAGATTCAGCTGCTGGGTTGAGCCCTCGTGTACCCTCCGGAGTCCGGAGTCCGACGAGGTTTGCCCCCCTTCGCAGTTGTTGTATTCTCCTGCCTTTTTGATAACCTCTGCTAATTAGCAGAACCAGTCGCCGGGAACAGCCTTAACATCTTAACATCCCAAGAAGAAAGCAAGACTTTTGCAAGTATTTTAAGTTTTAATTGGGGGAAGGAAAAAAAAATCTCTTTAAAAAGAACGCTACTGCTGAGTTCGAGAGGTGTGGGCTTAGAACAAAGGATTCAAAATGGCGTTGATTTATAGCTGAAAACCTACAGAAAACGAAAGCTAATTACCTGCTGATAGCAGGGGCAGTAAAGGCGGAACGGCTGAAACAACCCTAACTATTAACAATCTTTAAGCCAGTTTACATAACCTGAACTACTTAAATGTCAAAGTTTTAATTTCGAGCAACTTAGAAAGAAAAATCTGCAAGTATTAATTTACAGCTGAATACCTAAGGAAAACGAAAGTTAATTGAATGGTGACAGCTAGAGGCGGCTCTAAGAATTATTAATTATGGCAACGGAACAAAAAGCCTCATCGGGTGCTACAATAAATTATCAGGATTTCATGGACTTTATAAGGGAAGAAAATGCTTTTTTACGCAAAGAAATTAAGGAGGTTAAAGAAATGGTTCAGGATACCATTAAAAAACATGATCAACTTGATAAAAAATTACACACTTTAGCCACAGGTCTGTCAGAAGTTGTTCTTAAGGTGGACAGCAAAGTTGATTATCTGGCTTTGGATTTGGAAACTAAAACGAAGGAAACAGATTTGAAATTTGTTGAAATGGAGGGGAATATGCAAAGGATGGATAAGGAGATTTTCATGATGCAATTCAGATCTATGGAGTACGCTGTTAGACTGAGGGGTATCAGAGAAAACCCTAGAGAGGACTTAAGAAAAGTTTGTGCTGATGCTCTGGCCACGTTATTGAAGATCCAGGATTCTTCTGAGATTTTTGCAAGGATTGACAAAATTTACAGAGTTAATTCACG